>NC_022027.1:23330761-23333623 GCF_000317375.1 Microtus ochrogaster
CAGTACACCAGAGGACCACCTCACAGGCAATCCAGATCCTCTGAAAATGATGACATCATCAAGTTAACTCCCTGCAGTACACCAAAGGACCACCTCACAGGCAATCTAGATCCCGTGAAGATGACAATTAAAACTAACCACCACAACTTGTAAAGAAACAAAAAAGAAATTTCAATATAAACCTATCAATTTGTTATATGGAAGCTAATAACTGAAGAACTAAATGAATTTAAAGTAGTCGTACTATTGAAATGATAATGCAGATAAATGGAGCAGGAACCTGCAAGCTATCTATCTGTATTTACTGCAACTTAAAAAATGGAATTCTAGGGCTGGGGTTTGCTCTGCAAGCATGAGGACCTGAGTTCAGATCTCCAGCCAGGCATGGCAGTGTCTATAACCCCGGTGCTGGGGAGCTGAGGGACAGAGGGAGGGACAGGAAGACAGCTGTGGCATGGCAGCCTCCTGTACAGCAGATAAAATGCAAGCTCTAGGTTCAGGGAGAGACCCAGGCGCAAGGGAAACAAAGCAGAGAAAAGGACACTTGATGTCCTCTGCTGGTTTCTGTGCACTCAGTGGCATGTAACATCGACACACGTATGTACACACACACACACACACACACACACTTTTTAAAAGAGTGGAAATAAATCAATGAAGTACATAAAACCACCCAAGTATAAAAGACAAACTAATGGGAAAGTTCAATGTCTAGTTTATAAACAAGGAAACAGATAAATCTTAATTAGCTCCTTCTGGGTAATCAAACTGCTAAGTCAATTTAATTTACTTCATTTTATTACTTTGGGGAACATGGTGAGAAGTCAAACATAACCAGTCTTCACGGTTGTAGTCTTTGTCAGTTAGCACAGAGCAAAAGCAGAAGGGGCCGTCGGACACCAGAGCACCAGGAAGAGTGAGGTGGCCTGGCATGTCAGTTCACAGTGGGCAAAGACACTTGCCACCAAGTCTGATGACCTCAGTTCAACCCCTCAAACCTACTTAGTATGAGAACTGATTCCCACAAGCTCCTCTGACCTCCACACATGCAGCATACAGTCTGTGTGTGACCACATACACACATGGATAAAAACCAATGTGATTTTTTAAAAAGTCAACCATCTTTGTTGTCGTAAATCCACCCATTTTTGTTCCGGGTGGACGTGCATCTTAAGTGCTACCCACTTCCTCATCTACCAAGCCCTACTGGAGCTTCTTTCAGTGAGACTGTCTGGTGGGCAAGGGAGAGAATTGTACAGCACTGGAACCCCTTTCCCATATGTAGGGAATTTCTCATCGTGTGAATTTTGCCGAGACACACTCTTTCCAACATAAAAACAGCCAGATACTCATCTTCCCAGAGTCCTGTGCAACTCAAGCATAAGCACATGACTCAGCCTTACACCAACCAGGAACTTAGAGCCACAGACGTGAAGAGGACGGTTGAGCTGCAAGGATCTGTCATGACGGTGAGCAACAGCAACACCTTGCCCAGGAGCATCAAGGGCTGAAGGAACAGGGATGGCCTGGGGTGTCTGGTCCCTGTGGGGCTGTAACTAGAAACACCAATATCTAGTGTCCAGTAGCGCTGACCCTACAGAGAACTAAGCCTAATGTACAGATTTGGCTATAAGCTGGCTGACAGAGCCTGCCGGGTATGTCAATACGGTTCCTCTCTTCTGCAATCCCCCAGCCAGTCTTCATCACTTCCAGGTGTCAAGTCTGATTGCTGTACTGACCCGGAAACACAGGTAGACAGTGGCAATAGTCTGAAGGGAAGGATGAAGCGTCTGTGTTCTTACAATTCCAGAGCAGAACAGATGACAAATGAAACTTGTTCCTGGCATGCTGCAAGTTAAGGCTGTTCCTCACTGGCTCTCCTATTCTTTGCCTTCTTCTCCTCCATCATCACCACATTCCAGGTTCTAACCCTCTAATTGACTGTACCAGAAGCACGCTAATTGGCATCCAATGGGAACAGTCACTGCTCCCTGGTCGCCGGGCCTTCACACTCACGAATCCACTTGTGAAGGGCAGAGGAGCCCTTCAGAGGGTGAGGAAGTGCAATTTTCTTTGCTTTTCTGCTTAGACTTGGTTTTCTGTGAAATGAGGCAGTCCGGAACGAGTGGTCAAGAACTACACGACAATAAAAACTGTAAACCAAGGCATCCCGAGATTTATTCTCAGCTGAAAAGCTGAGGTACCCATCTACACAGGGCACAGAAGCATCTTCAGCTCCGGGCTGAGGATGCTGAACCCAGGCAATTTATCTGCACATGTCTTAGGCTAACCACATACAGACTGCAGACCAAGCTAGACACAGAGACAGACATCTCAGAATAAACTGGTGATGGGACCAAAAGGGCTGCATAAAAGAGTCAGATGCCATCATAACACTCATAGAAATGAGGGCCTGGTGAAAGAAAATGTCTCAGTGTGGTGACCATTTGTCTCTGGAAACTGAGGAAGCCCTTCGTGACTAAGAACAGCTCAGTTCTGCTGGCTGTACTACACCACACAAATCCTATAAAGACAGTTGACAGAATAAATGAGAAATTTGGCGAACACATCCAAGTTTCTTTACTGCGGTGTTTTCCAGAAAGATTTGCCAAGAAATCAATCTCTCAGTCACAGCAGTCAGGCTAAAAAAAATCATTCATGGGGACTTGGGGGGGGGTTCATTTTGGATGGTGATGTAAATCCTACTTCAAATGCCATCAACTGCCAGGCCATTTTTACCGTATATTCCCTGTGCTGTGAATTCCCTTGAAATATCTAATGGTCACTAGACAGTTTCACTCCCCAATTGTCCAAATGAGTTAATGCTGTACTCCCATTGTGTGTGTGTGTGTGTGTGTGTGT
>NC_022027.1:23333723-23337839 GCF_000317375.1 Microtus ochrogaster
GCATGTGTGTGGGCATGTGTATGAAGACTAGAAGTCAATGCTGGTGTCTTTCTAGACCCCCGATCTGTGGAGACAAGGCCTCTCCCAACAGCTGGAGTACGCTGACTGGGTACACTGGCTGACCCGCTTTGGGAATGCTTTAGTCCCCTCCAGCTACAGACACTGCTGCTACAGCAGTCCCTGTGTGGGTATTCGGGATCCAGCTGCGGCCATCAGACTTGCCCAGCAGTCACCTCACCAGCTGAGCTATCTCTCCCCAGCTCCCCTCCGTGTTTTCAGATGTTTATTTTTTTTTAAGTTAGTATATAAAGTAATGGGTTTCATTAGGCTTTTTCATATACACCTTTGGTTGAACACCCTCTACTATTTCCCCATGCCCTTGGTACTCTCCCACCAGGAGGCGTTGTCTTTCCCCCTTCGTGTTGCCTGTGCTGTATCACCCAACCCCGCATCCTCAAAACCTCTTCTCCTTCACTTGTGGTCCTCATTTTAGCCTCACGACCAGTAGCCACAGTCACAGCATCATATGTAAAAATTAAAATCAAAGATCCACATATGAGAGAAGGCGGCAGGTGTCTTTCTCAGTCCAATCATTTCTAGATCCATTGTCCTGTAACTGCTCTTTGTGGCTTGATCAAATTCCAGTATGTATATGTTCCCCCATTCATCTGTTGCAGGGACTCTACAGTAATTCTGCTTCCTTGATATCATGAATAGAACCACAATAACCACAGATGTTCAACTATCTCTGTGGAAGGACATACAGTCCTTTAACTATGTGCCCAGGGGTCAACCAGCTGGGTCATATGTTATCTCTAATTTTAATTTTAATTTCTTTTCTGAGGAACCTCCATATTGATCTCTACAGTCGGCACCACACCAATTTGCTCTCACCAACGCTGGATTAAAAACTTAGCGTTCCCGACGTCCTCAGCAACATACATTATTTTGTTTATTTTGTTTTCTGGTGGTAGTTTTCTAACCGGGGTGAGAGAAAATATGAAACTCATTTTGAATTAGCCTTTTCACTTCCAAATTTACTCTACAGGAAGAACATTATCTGGATTACCTTTTATAAACATGCATATAGATATCTATGTATGTATGTATGTATGTATGTATGTATGTATGTATGTGTGTGTGTGTATGTATGGGGACTAACCCCAGGACTTTGTGCATGTAAAGCAGACACTGTATTACTGAAACAAACACTTCCAGCCCGCCTATAAATGTCAATGCAAAACAGCCTCAACAAAATAGTAGGCCAACTTCAATAGTATTTTTAATGGAATATACACCATGAGGATGATAGATTAATTTCTGGAATGCAAGGATAGTTCAATATATGAATTATCAATTAAAGTATATCAATTAATGTAATATACCATACATTAACAGAAAAAAGAAAAACATCGATCATCTTGATTGATGCAGAATAAGCATTTGACAAATTCAATGTTTTCATGATAGAAATATTCAATGAGCTTGGCACAGAAAGAAAACAATTTCAGCATAATAGAAACATACATGAATAGCAAACAGTTCATATCATATTTGATGATACGTGACTGGAAACGCTTCTTCTATGCTCAGAAAGACAATAACAACATTATTCTAATCATGTCTTTCAAAATGACTGCCTGTCTCAGACAAAGTCACCAAGCAAGAAAAACAAATGAAAACAACCCAGTTTGAGTAGTATTCTTTTTTTCTTATTTAGTGGTTTTGTTTTTTATTGTTTCAGATCTCTTTTGTCTATCTTTTTAAAAGAAGCTTTTCTCATTTTACACACCAATCCCAGTTCCCTCTCCCTCCCCTCCTCCTGCTATCCTCAACCCACCCCCACGCCACCCCCCCATTCACGTCTCAGAGAGGGTGAGGCCTCCCAGTAAAGCCCGGCACATCACTTTGAGGCAGGAACAATGCCCTCCTCCCTATATCTAGGCTGAGCAAGGTGTCCCTTCAAAGACAATGGACTCCAAAAGCCAGTTCAAGCACTAGCGATAAATCCTGGTCTCACTGCCAGTGGCCCCACAGACTACTCTAGTCACACAATTGTCACCACATTCAGAGGGCCTAGTGTGGTTCTATGCAGGTTCTCCCACGGTCAGTCCAGAGTCAGTGAGCTCCCACCAGCTCAGGTCAACTGTTTCTGAGGGTAATCCCATCATGGTCTTGACCCCTTTGCTCATACTCTCACTCCTCCCTCTCTTCAGCTGGATTCTGGGAGCTTGGCCCCAGTGCTAGCTGTGGATCTCTGCATCTGCTTCCATCAGTTGTTGGAGGAAGTTTCTATGATGACAATTAAGGTAGTCATCAATTTGATTACAGGGGAAGGCCAGTTCAGGCCCCCTCTCCACTACTGTTTAGGGTCTTAGCTGGGGTCATCCTTGTGGATTCCTGGGATTTCCCTAGTGTCAGGTTTCTTGCTAACCCCATAATGGTTTCCTCAATCAAGATATTCGAGTAGTATTCTTACCCTCTTTGCATATACTATCTTACATGTAGAAAATCCAAAAGATTTACACACATGCACACAAGCACATGCATGTGCATGCACATGACACACACACCCCAAAAGTTAGAATGAATGAATTTAGCAAAATTGTAGGATATAAAATAAAAAGGACATAAAAAATCAGTTATATTTCTATATAATGACAAATAATAATTGATAATAGTAAATAATAATATAAGAAGGGGAAAACCTGAACTCTAAAAACCACTACTACATTGTCAAAAGAAATTAAGGATGAGATAAATAAATGCAAAGTCATCCCATGTTCATAGATTAGAAGACTTTATATTGGTTACCTGTCAGTACTACCCAAAAGATATGCGAATTCAACGCAATCCCTATTCAAAACCCCAATGCTTCTTGCAGAAACTGAAAACTCTACATACACTCCCTACATTTTACAAACTGTATGTTTACCAGGCATGTAAGCAGAT
Source organism: Microtus ochrogaster (assembly GCF_000317375.1). Classification (NCBI taxonomy): domain Eukaryota; kingdom Metazoa; phylum Chordata; class Mammalia; order Rodentia; family Cricetidae; genus Microtus; species Microtus ochrogaster. Next base: position 23,336,676 of record NC_022027.1, read on the forward strand.
GGCAAAACCAGGACAAGATAAACATTTTCTATGCTTTCCATCCTCCTCAATACCAGCCTGAGGGTACCACCTTCGCATTCTAGCAGGAAAATTAGTAAAACGGTTCTTTGAAGACTAGTAAAAGCTGTATCTGTCCAAGATGACTGAATCCACCCACCGCTGTCCTAGGACACGGTCACATGTGGGAAGCATCTGCATTCATACCCGATTGTTGACAGCTACGGCTATTGCTATTCCCTCCACACAGAAGGCAATGGGATCTTCCATGTGAGAGATGGCGTTCCTACTGTCAGTCATCCAAGGACAAGGTAAGAAATAGGAGCCAGCAAGGAAACAATTCAAAAAAAGAAAGATGGAAGCCCCCTCCCCGCTCTTCAGGGTCTTAAGGGCTTTTCTGTCTAGATTCTACATCTGGTTACAGTCACTTCTGTAGGTATGACTTGGTTGCCTGGCCCAGAAATCAATAAGTATAGGATCTTGTAATGCCACCTAAGAACCCACTGCATCTGGGTCTGCAATTTTAGACTCACAAAGCTTAGTTAATAGTCATAAAACATAACTTCTACCTTCTATGGGTAACTAAAGACTTGTTTCCAGATAAGAACTGGAATAGGAAAATGGAAATGCATGGCAACATGATTAGCGTGGTCCCCAAAGGAAGAGAGACCCTTTGGGATAGAAGTAGAGCACAGAGGCCAGACCTACTTCAGCATACAAAGGTGTTTTCCTTTCCTAATCATCGCAGAAAACAGGCTTTCACTGAGCCGGGAAATGCCATGGGCTTCCCTGCAAAGAATCATAGGCTAAACAGAATGCTAGCCACTGACAACACAGGCTGACATTCAACTGGGAGGGTGCTGGGGCATTCTGACCATTCAAAATTGTTGACAGCCAGCACCCATTCAGATTGCTAAACACTGGCTGCTAGGGATTCCGAATCTCACTTTTCCAACAATCATGTATCTCTCCACCCTGGGCCTGGTAGATTACTGTATGTGATTTAATCCCAGAGTCGGAAATGAAGAAGCAGATTATCAATGAGCTGTGCTGCAGACACTTAGTGTTTCCATTGTACAGGCAGAAAGTACAGGCAGGAAGTACAGGCTAGAAAGTACAGGCAGAAAGCACAGGCTAGAAAGTACAGGCTAGAGAGTACAGGCTAGA
>NC_022027.1:23337939-23338461 GCF_000317375.1 Microtus ochrogaster
TAGAGAGTACAGGCTAGAGAGTACAGGCTAGAAAGTACAGGCAGAAAGTACAGGCTAGAAAATACAGGCTAGAAAGTACAGGCTAGAAAGTACAGGCAGAAAGTACAGGCTAGAAAGGACAGGCAGGAAGTACAGGCTAGAAAGCACAGGCTAGGGAGAAGGAAAGAGCCTTTCCCAGACAGCCAGGGGCTAAGTAAAAACTTGGTTCAAGACAATCAGCCTTTCCGGATTGTCTAGAAATTGTCCCCTTGTCTTAGGAAGGGTTTCTACTGCTGGAAGAGAAACCATGACTCTTAAAGGAAACATTTAATTGGTCTGGCTGGCTTACAGTTTCAGAGGTTCAGACCATTATCATCATGATAGGGAGGATGGAGGTGCGCAGCTGGATGTGGTGCTGGAGCTGAGAGTGCTACATCCTGACCAGAAGGCAGCAGAAACTCAACTGGCAGTCACATGAGTGAAGCTTGACAAAACAGACTTCAAAGACCTGAGAAACCGCCACACTGATTTCCAAAGTGGTTG
>NC_022027.1:23338561-23344031 GCF_000317375.1 Microtus ochrogaster
GTTGTACAAGTTTGCATTCCCACCAGCAATGGATGAGTGTACCCCTTTCTCCACAACCTCTCCAGCAAAGGCCACTCCCACAGAGGCACGCTTCCTCCAACAAAGTTATACCCGCTCCCACAGTGACACACTTCCTCCAACAAAGTTATACCTACTCCCACCGTGACACACTTTCTCCAACAAAGCTATACTCACTCCCATAATGGTATACTTCTGTCAACAAAGCTACACCTGCTCCCACAGTGGCACGCTTCCTCCAACAAAGCTATGCCTACTCCAACAAGTCCACACCTCCTAATAGCTCCATTCCCTCTGGGGGCCATTTTCTTTCAAACCACCACAGCCCTACTACAGAAGTCTAATCTCCATTAAAAGGCAATACAGGGAACAAGTATGTATAGAACCTAGAAGATAAATATACCACTGTATCGTAAATTATTAAGATGGAAAGCACTGATCGAAAGCATGTTTAATCCAATATAAAAATCTTATGTTGCAATGTTTAAAAAAGGTTTATTTTAATATTATATGTATGAGTGTATGCTTGTATGTATGTCTGTGTATCCCATACATGTAGAACCCACAGAGTTCATGTACTTCCCTGGAACTAGATCACAGATGGTAGTGAGCCACCATGTGATTGCTAGGAATCGAACCTGGGTCCTCTGGAAAAACAGCCACTGATCATACAATCACTGGTTCATCTCTTTAGCCCTTATATTGCAATTTTCATAAAGCATGGCCTAAACACAAAAGGCTCTCGGTCATGTATGTGAACTATAAGGCCAATTCAGGCCAATTTACTAGGAGGAAAAACCCAGCAGACATTCTATTAAAGCTTGCGGAGTCACCACCCAGTTCACAGGATTAATGTCGACACAAACCCCAACAAAAGATACAATTCAACATAAGATTTGGGAGGAATTTTTAAATTTAACTACTTTCCCTCCAGTCATTTCTTTGAACCTGACAAAAGCTTTGTTCTAAACAAAATAATTTTTAAATGTTCTACTTTGAAATGCATGTGCATTAAATCACTCCTGGTGTTTAGACGCTGGAATTAAATCAAAACCGGCAACTGGGCTTTCTAGGAGGGTGTCTGAGTCCCTACACATGACCCCCCATCCCCGATAACCTTTAGATGCCCTTTCTTGATGGCTCTGCCAGCAACCAGCGGCAATTACAATGCTTTTTCAAACAACTGCTTCTCCCACATCTGACCCTTTTAGCTCTGTGCAGTTTCTTTTTCCCCCTGCTTGTTATATGATATCAGACACTAGTCCGAGGTCATTATGCTGACAATGCACTCACATTATGTTAATTGTCGAATGCCATAAAGATTTTAGGATACAGGACACTACACAAGCCTGATTAGTAAGGAGCCATTTAACTTATAGTCTAAAGCAGGCTCAAAAATCCTATCAGAAGGACAAGTATAGCTAGGAGCACAGCAGAAAATGGCCCACGTGGTTAGCCTGCACACAAAGAAACCACACAGTACCCTTCAAACAGAACCTGGGGGACTAGAATAAAGAGTGTGCTGTCTCTTTGGGGGAGCTGAGGGGCTCCTGCATGGGTAGAAAATCAGAGGAGCCACTGTAGAAGGCAGAGGAAAGCTACAGTCCCTTTGGAGCACTGAAAGCCAATGGTGTTTCCAGGAGACCCAGCTGACCGCTGCCCTGCCTGCCATGGGCATGGTTGGTGAGTGTAAAGTCCACCATCACATGCCATGTGCGCCCATGCTTCTCTTCTGGTTTGTTTGCTGCCACCCTCAACCCCTCTTTCCCCACAGATCTGGTGAAAGACAGACTGTAAGCCTTCCTTACCAGCCAATTGTCAGCAGCCTGCAGAGCATCTAGCTCCAAACACCAATCCAATGTATATCTGCTGAATAAATGATAAGTGAGGGGCTTATGGCTAACTAGGGTTTTTCCTTACCCCTAATTCATCAAGATCTTTTGTAGACCAGGCTGGTCTCGAACTCACAGAGATCCGCCTGCCTCTGCCTCCCAAGTGCTGGGATTAAAGGCGTGCGCCACCACCACCCAGCTTATTCATCAAGATCTTTACCCCCACTTAATACTTGCACAGTTGGGGAGGCAGTTCACAGGATAAAACATTTGGATCTAAGTATTAGGACCAAAGTTTAGAATCCTGACAGCCACACAAACACACACACACCTGCACAGGCATGCGCGCGCGCGCGCGCGCGCACACACACACACACACACACACAGACATGAATGCACACACAAAGGCAGCCCTAATATAATAACTACTAGAGCCCAGTCAAAATCCCAAATCAAATCCCTGGACACTTACTAACAATGTAACATTGTGTGTTTTCTAACCACATTCTATACATTATGGTTTTCTTATCAATAAAGGTACAGTTTGCAGGGCTCTGTAGGACTCGCGAGATCTGAAAACAACTTATGTAAAGAGTCACACAGGAAACCTTGCTGAGTGAAATCATCCGCCATTCTATTCTGCAGCTCCAGATAAAAACATAACTACCAAGATCTAATTTGCCAAAGCCAAAGTTCACTCAAGCAACAGATATGCATCAAGGGCTAACAAGGCACAACTGGAGTTTGCCTGCTGTTCAGCATCAAAGGAATCCTTTAACATCTGCCTTCAAGTGCAGGAAGACACAATTAGCTCAGAAGATGGGAGAGAGGTGTACAAGCCAATCTTATTTCCTTTATTGAAGCATTAAAGGATTACCCAGTTACGGCAGACTGGAGCTTTTTTCTTTTTTTTTTTTCTTTCTTATTTTTTTCCGAAGGAATCATGCATTAGAGAAAAAAAGCAACCTAAAATTGTTTTTTTATAGTTCTCAAGTGTTGACATTCTTTCTTTGTGTATGTGTGTGTGTCTGTCTTTGTGTGTATGCGTGTGTGTCTGTGTGTGTGTGTGTGTGTGTGTGTGTATGCTGAGCATGCAAAATTCAACTTTAAGGGTCCCCTTCTACCACTTACCACTCAGACAGGGTCTCAACTGCATCTGAGCTCACTGATTGGCAAGAATGACCAGCTAGTTCAGGGCTACCTGTGGCCATTCTCTCAGGGCTAAGGAGACCTTCACCACCACACCTGATCTACAAGGGTGCTGGGGGTCGGATCTCGCTTTTCTCAGTCAGTGATACATGGAACAAGTTGATTGTTTGGTTTTGGTTTGTTCTGTTTGTGTTTTTTTTTTTGTTTTTTGTTTTTTGTTGTTTTGTTTTTGTTTTGTTTTGTTTTGTTTTGCTTTTCGCGTTAAAAAGGCAAGATTAAACTGTCACAAACTGTGAGTCCACCCAATGGTGCTGGTTTGTCCAACAGTCTTATAGAAAAAAAATCTCAAAATGGAGAACTATCATTGTATCTGAAATTTGACACCAGCTACTGTTTGCTTGATTTGGCACAGGGCACTGCTGTGGTGGAGGAACAGACATGGTCTCTGAGCCCCACTGGTCCGCTATCTCTCTCCTTTGGGACCACAATGACTGTAGGAATAAGGAGCTCCTTGCCTTCTATTTCCAAAACACCTGAGCTCAAAGAGCTTGCCTGATAAAGTCCCTCCCAGGACAGCAGCACAGACAGGGTAGTGCTCTCTCCCCAGAGGCTACTTTCCTGTCTCAGCTCACTGCGACTCTCTTGGCAGATTAAAAAAAAAAACACGAGTTTACCAAAGCCCCGAGACAACACTGAGCAGACAACACTGAACACCACAGTATTTTCCATTCTCTTAAAAGCCATCGCTAGGGTATTCAGAGCTCCCAGGGGATTCTGAGCTCCCAGGGGATTCTGAGCACAAAGCAGAGTCTTGAACTTGGCCTTGCACTGTGCTGTGCTGGGGGAGACAAGGCAGCTATATGACCATGCAAACATAGGCTTAGAAAGAGCAAAAGGGTCATCCCAGGTCGGGCATGGAAAGCACACTGTTAGGAGCACAGACTAGAAGCTAACGACCACAGCCTGTTGATTGGTATGTGAGAGTGGTTCCCATCTAGAACCACAACTGTAAGGCTCATGTTCCCCTAAAATCCCAACGAACCAGGTGCAGAGACCTAGACCTATAGCCTGAGTCGCAGGAACAAAGGTCAATCCTACTAGAAGAAACATTTTATATATACTCATAAATAGATGTGTTTATTCATTTGTTGCACTAAGTTTATCAATTCAATGTTTAAATTACCTCCCCAGATTGCTGGTTTAACTTAATAAGCAGTAGCAGCAAACACAAAACGCTTAAGAGACTATCAAGGGAGATAAGAGTTTAAAGAGCAGAGGTGTTCTATTTCTGGCTGGGTGCTAAAGGTATAAGTCTAGGAACAGCACTTGCTTTGTAGCCGAATGTCTCACTGAAGAGCATCCTGTGTGCTCCTTGTCAGGTGGTACATGCTAAGCACATGTTAATAGTGTATTAACAAGTATTTGCTTACAAATTAATTAAAATTTGAGAAGCCACACAGGGTCAACCTTCACCTCTCTATTTAGCACTGATTCCAAGTTGCTCTGTAGGAAAGTGAGAGCCCGACATCCCCCAAATGCTCCCTTGGTGCCATCCCTTTATCTCAGATACCCGGTGTGTTTGCAGAGAGAAATACAAGGTAGGATTCCATCAGGCTCAGAAAGAGTGCTTGGGGTAACCAAGCAAAAGTACATGACCCAGCCTCTTATGATGAAGGGACCACAGACAATGTAAAAGAAACAGACACAGGATAGGCCAGACAGTGACACAAGTCTGATCGCACACTTATTCCCACAAGACTCCTGGTGAGACTATGTCTGGTTATTGTAAACACCGCAGAGATTTTAGAGTACAAATCCTGCTCTCCGGAGGCTCCCATCTCCAATCGCTTCTTTCTGAAGGCCACGGCAGCTTTCAGGTACAGATAGGCTGAGATCCAACGTCTCGCTTTCCCTGAAAATGATGCCACAGTTAATGTTCATTAAGATGGACACAGTTTGGAGCTTCGTGGAAAACATGGCTTCTCAGACAGTGTGGAGCATACACTGTGCTACTACTGCTAACACAAAAATAGAAATATATGTTTGAAATAGAATGACAGAACAACTCTGTTTTCTTTGTTTTCTCTCTTTTTAAAGAGTCCGTGGCTAATTTTTGAACATGTCTCCATCTGTCACTAAGACAGGCTCTTCCTGTCAAATAATTAAATCAAATACTCAAAGCAAGATGACCTTCTGATTTGGGTTTGTTGTTCTTTTGTTTCCTGGACTCAGGGTTGGTCCACATAGCCCAGGCTTGGCCTCACTCCCAGACCTCTCGACTCAGCCACCAATGAAGTGCCATGATTACAGGCATGCTCAACTAACAAGGAAGACTTTGAAAACAGATCTGTGGGCGAGCAAGATGGCTTAGTGGGTAAAGACGTCTGCCACCAAGTCTTCCGACCTCCATTCAATCCCTGAGACACACACAGTAGAAGGAGAAAACCAATTCTCAGAAGCTGTCCTCTGGA
>NC_022027.1:23348256-23354000 GCF_000317375.1 Microtus ochrogaster
TGCCTGCAGAAACCAGAGGAGAAGTTGGATCTTCTGAAATTACAGGCAGTTGTGGACAAAAGCATTCACATAGGTATCTGGCAAGATGGCTCAGCTAGTGAAAAGTATTGCAGGGGAAACCTGAGAGCCTGAGCTCAATCCCTGGATCGCATAGTCAAAGAGATGAAGACAACTAATGTCCCCAAGCTGTCCTCCGAGCTGTAAACACCTGCAGTAGCACACATACATCACATATCCGTGTATTAGTAGTACGTGTGCATGTATGTCTATAAAACACAAAAGAAATTAAATTCAGAAAGTCTAGATCCTAATCACTCTGCACAGAAGTCTCCATAGTTCCCGCCACACTAAAACTCCATAAAAGTCAATGAAATTTACTATGTCGTGAATTAAGACAGAAAAGCCACAGGCCCACTGGATTCCTTCTGAGAGAAGTAGTATAGAACTTAAAATGCATGTTCAAAAAGACTTGGCTTTTTCCAGCTCTTTGGTACAAGACTCGGAAGGCCAGCTCTGACTTCCCACAAAGTCGGTTAATTAACAGCAATCACCCAAAAAGGTCAGGCAGTCCAAATATATCTAGAAATCGTGTAGGGGCAAAAAAAAAAAAAATTATAAATTCAAAATCAGATTAGAAATTAAATATCAAAATTCCCTGTTGCTTTTCAGAGTGTTTCTACATAATTGAAATGAACATTTCATTGGGATTCCTAAACCGTGAGATGTGCAGGCTGATTCTGGTCGCATTATACTAACAAGGCTTTCGAAGTCTAGGTGGCATTCTGATCGGTCATCTTATTAAGATTCCTTAAGCAGTAGCTCTCAAGGTTTCTTGGCAACGGATCACGCTAACAAATGTCTTTCTCGGGGATCTGCTCGTCTAGCCATACTGTGTTTAGGATACGAGAGAAGATCATCTGAAATCACACTGCCAGCAACCCCCTTCCAACATGAGTGTCTCACGAACACTGCAGACAGCAGTGAACGGTAACAACCTGCAGAAAACGATGAACGCCTCCTAAATATGCTTTTGATGTGTGCATTTAAGCACACATCCTTTCTACAGGTGTGAAACCGGCAGTCCTGAGCGGTATCTATGAAAACAGAAAACACAAAAATTCTGTATGATTAATAACCTCACTCAGGGCCAGTGAGATAGCTCAGTGGCTCAGGATGCTTGACACCATGCCTGATGGCCTGAGGTCATTCCCCACGATGCATGTGGAGAAGAGAAACAGCCTCCACAACTTGCCCTCTGACCTCCACAGGTATGCCACAATACATATGCAAGTGCACGTAAGCGCGCGCGCGCGCGCACACACACACACACACATGCACGCACACATTTACATACACACACATACATTAAGCAAATGGAAAACATTTACACTCACTTAGCATGTAAGTTAGCTCCCCACCAACTGTACTAGGGGATACACTGGTAATAATTCATTGGTGCAATATAATGAGTAGATAAGGCAGAAGCCATGAGTAACCTACAACCTAAAGTCTGTGCCCTTCTTAGGCGCCCCATTCTCACCTTGCATTAGATGAACTGAGAAATGTATAAGCTGCAGACACTGAGAAATCAGTGGATAACAGAGACAAGCAGCGCCACTACAGTAAGCAGCAATAACCCAACAGCAGCAGACTCCATAAACAGCAACGTCAGCATCATTTTTACTACTGTCAGCATTAGAGTCAACATTTATATATTGTTGATTCTTATGCCAGGTTGTTTTCTATGTGTCTTCATAGCACAGCAATTCTACCAAGATGGGTACAGGGGGATGTCATGCTTCACCACATGGTTCTTGCTGCAGGGTCTACCAATGTGGCAAGGGGACTGAGCACGGCCTGTCTGTGTATGCCTTCACTGTTAGAAACACTAGGGCATCACGAAAAGACTGCACCCAGGCTGAAGCCAGCTACCTAAAGCTAGAACACATATGACCCAGACCTCAGACCCCTACCAGCCACCTACATTTGCCATATGTGCTGGGTCACGCCCATCCATACCTAGTGTCCCAACTCTCAGTATAATTTCAGGTAGCTCACCTTACCTTCCTTTGCAATAATCCACAAATTGCAATACTTCAAAGCACAAGGCGATACAACATGCTAAGCACACATGTTTATTGTATTGTTTATTTCTTACTTGCCTGCTTAAAGTAGTCAGACAATTTTCTAAGCACTGTATCCAAACCCCGCAAGTGCTATGAGGTTTGCATGGTATGTGTTTTTTAGAGCCACATAGAATGCATGTGAGCAAAACCAACTACATATATGAAACCATGTGACCTATGCAGAGAGTTATAATTCACATCTTTTGTCATTATATTTAAGAGAATACCAAGCTACTGTAATACAATGTTTTAAGGATTACAATTTCCAATGTTCATAGCAACTAAGAACACGTTAGGGTCAGTTATGTGGCACATTTACTCATGAGAAATTCCCTTACGGTGTTAGGATAGACAGAGGTGTCAAAGCACCATTGTGAACAGACCAACATGACAATGGCATTACAGGCTCTGGCTGACAGGAGCACTCAACTGTAATTGCTAGAAAGGAAAAGTTTTCACTCCTTAAAAGTCAATACATAATCTTAAAGAATAAACTTTCCTTAAAAGTTTTCAACACACACAAAGGATATATACAAAGGATATATACAAAGTTTTAAAGTAATACTTTAAACAAAGTTAAAGTTAAAAAATTTAAGCACACACATAAAGTAGTCAAAGTCTATTTTAATGTGTAAGACATTTACTAAAGTGGGAAAATACCTTAAGGAAAAGCAAGCAACAAAAAACACACTCAAACACTGTCCCGTGTTGCTTAAAAGTGTTTATGCCTAGAAAAAAAAAAATTAGAAGGAAAAAAAATCATATTTGAAAACCTGCTGGCTTCAGAGAGCAAGGCCAGAACAAGACAACTTTTCTTCATTCTGCATGGGGTGGGGGAAATTCTCCTTTACACCCTTTTTAACATCATTCCTGAGTGCAGCCAAGGTCTTACAAGGCACACGGAGAGCTTCCTTGTCACGGAGAGCCATGTAATGGCCCAGCTTGGAGCCCCGACCTTTGCAAGCATTTTCTTCTTCACAGTCAAGGTCAAATATGGTCCCAACAGGGATGTTTAAAGTACATAAGGCAACGGCAGAGGCCAAACCATAATCTGCTTTTACTGGCTCCAACAGTCAGGGACTCAGTAAAGTCGAGATGAAAGATTCTTTTTCAGCTTGTATATTACTGTATCCAAGCTGTGTGAGGGCCCGGAATTTCGTCCTAAATAAAGACATTGTGTTCTGGATGGAGCACCTTCAAATAAGATCAAGATTAGACAAAGGCAAGGATGGATGGATGGCAGCAAGCCTAACTCAGGGAGCTATGAGAAAGAGAGGTCAGTCGTTATGACCTTCCAGAAACTTGGCTATACTGAACTTCTCTCAACAAGAATTTTGAAATGTCGCATCTTGAACTCAAGACCCCCTAGCTTCAGTTCCTCAGATGATGGGATTAAAGGTGTGTACCACCACCGAAAGACCAGGACTATGTAAACTTAATTTCACATAATGACCTCACCAGAGAACTAGGCATTGAAGATGCAATGAAGCCAAGGGTCAATTTTGAGTATTCGCCACACCTCTGGTGAGTTCACTCACCTGTACTTGGAGCGTCTCTTCCCTGTCCCTGCAAGAAAAACCTGGTACCAGACATTCACTTCACAGTTGACTCTTCAACCTCAAGAAAGTGCTGAGGACTAAAAAGTTGTAACTATACAACGCCCCAAGCTTCAGGGAATGCCTTCACGTAAGAAGGAGCAAAGTGAAAGAGCTGTGAAGGCATGGAAGTGGGGGGAGTGCAATGGACAGGGCTGGCCATGCACTCAGGAAAGCAGTGCTTATGGTTACCTGCACAAAGCCAGTCAAAATTTCAGCATAGACAAGGAGTAGGCTCACCAGGCCCGGCCACTAGCTGAGAAGCTACTGGAGGAAGAGCGAGGGGGGGGGATCATTTTCTTCAGTGAGGTAGCTACTAGTAAGTTGCTCATGCTCTAGTAAACAAGCTTACACCCACAATCATTGCAAGCAACTCTGCATACACTTGAATGGGTCTTTAACGAAGAAAGACGTCAAAGCAGAAGAGGCACATGGGAAGACAGGGTCCAGAACAGGCAGAGGGAGGCAAAGGAAGGCCACTGGGAGAGAATGTCTCAAAGTGCATGCTCGAAATTGTCAAAGAATAAATTTTAAAAATATCTTTAAAGCTACTCATAATGTTTGGGGGTTTTACAAACTTACAGATCATTTTAATAGATCCATAAGTAATTAATCATCATGCCCTTGCTACACAAAGTATATAGCAAGTGTTCTTTGTCTTATAAATTCCCAAGATGCTAGCACAGATAAAAACAAAAACCTCATATTTCAGAATTACTTTTGTTTTTAAATGTATAATCAATGGTTCCCCTGTCAAATTACTGGCTTCATGTTTAGTCTGTGTTAAAATTTTTTAAAAAAATTAAAAAAAATTTTAAAACTTCATGTTTAGTTTATGTTTAAAAACAGAAGAGATAAAACACATTTTGGTTATGCTATTACTTTTTAAAAAGAATTTTAGAGGAAAATTTGAGTTACAGAAAAATCAGTCTGTTCAAGATCAAGGTTTTCCTCAGAGACGTTTTCATAACAAAGGTATGCCAATTGCCTTTGGAAATAATTCTGAAGTTCCTGGCTTCACTATTTCAATAGTTTCTGTCTAAAATACTGCGCATATGCATCTTTGGTGACAAACGATCTAATCCTACTGTCAACAAGCAAATCTACAGACTCGATCTTACCATGAGTGTTCAAAACAAATGCTAAACCCTTTTATTTTTGAAAAAGAGGCATGAAAGCATGCATCTATCGCTGCAGACCTGAAACTTGCTGAAAGTACAGAACTCTTGGTATGGAAACTAAATACCTCATGGCTTTAAGAGTCATCATGTGGGGGGCTGGAGAGATGGCTCAGTGGTTAAGGGTACTGGCTGCTCTTCTGGAGGACCCAGGTTCAATACCCAGCACCCACATGGCAGCTCATAACTGTCTGTGACTCCACTTTCGGTGGATCCAACACCCTCACACAGACATACATGCAGACAAAACACTCATGCACATAAAATAAAAATAAATTAATTAAAAAATAGAATCATCATGTGAGACACGAGAAGAAACATCATCGTCTTGCTTCTATTGGATTTAAAAAGGGGGATCAATTTTCAATAAGTCTGGAAAACAAGTAGAAAGCATTTTCTCAGGCTCTCTAGTCACATCCTGGGCAGAATTCCAATGCGCTCTCAATTGATCTTTGGCACTGCCCATGTGTCTTAAAGCATCCTTCTGCACCTCTGCTCTGCATGGCCTTCTCCTTCATCTTTTCCTACCAGAATCTAAACTCCCAAAGCCAGAGGGTGATGGAGGATCCAAACAAATTTTTAATGAACTTGTCCTAGCTTTCATGAATTTTTAAAACAAACAAACACACAACAAAACACCCAGATCTTGATTGAAACATTTTAGTTCACTGGCAGAAAAAAAAAACAGCTGGGTTCAGATCTGCATGAAGTAAGTCTAGAACACTTCACTATGCCGAAAATCAGAAGGATCCACCAGTGTGCAGGTGTGACTAAAGAACATCACAACTGGCAGGATGAGGGACCAACTCACCAAATGTGGGCCAGCGCTGCAGGAGACAGATGCC
>NC_022027.1:23354305-23359958 GCF_000317375.1 Microtus ochrogaster
TGTGTGATTATTTTGTATCTGGGTGACCGGAAAACAAATGAACAGCCTCCACCAACAGGAGAGTATGAACAATAGAAAAGATTAATATTGGACCAGCAATATTAACAGGTAAGGTACTAACAATCTGAGTTTGGTTCCCAAAAACCACATAACAGCAGAAGGAAAGAATTGACTCCAAAAAATTGTCTATCCTACACATCACACACACACAAACACACACACATGCATGCATGCATGCATGACACTGATTGATTATAACAAATAAACACCCACAAAATCCCACGTTGCCACCAACAAGGAATCCACTGATTCAACCAAAGACCATAAGCAAACATTGACTATTAGAAAAAGACTACTGCAGAACAGAGTGCTCCCACAGTCCAGAGACGCCTCCCATATTCTGCCCATCACTTTCCAGGTGAAATGTGTCATTGTCGTCATCATCATCATCATCATCATCATCATCATCATCATCATCATCATCATATGTTCCAGACCTCTGGGAGATCATCTCATCCAAGCGATGCTTGGCATAATCATTCAGAAGATAAACACTGTAGCAAATGAGCTCATCATTCTGAAATCATAAGGTAAATGAGACAATCAGACTGTGATTCATTCCACCAGAGGAGTGTTCTGGTACCTTCTAAGGAACCAAGGCCACAAACAATAAAATCTAAACAAAGTTAGGGTGACTGTTCTAGAAGAAAGGAAGCTCAAGAGACAAATGCAATGAATGATCACGACCATGTCTTGGATTTGGATAAGGGTTAAAAATAATTAATAAAATAATTACAGAGATTCTAATATGCATTCAAATAATATCTGTTAGTAGTGATGATGGCATTATGAGTCACTTGGGAGAATATCCTCCTGCTTGGGAAAGATATGTTGAAGTCTTGAAAGCCAGAGAATCATGACCTCTACAACTAACTCAATTTTGAAGAATCTGTTTCTGATATTTTGAATATGTATGAGGAGAAAGGAAAGGCAAAAAAAAAAATATCTACAGACAAATAGAGATACTAAAAAAATGGGAAGAAAATAGATAAAGTAAATTTGGCAAAAATGCAAACATGTTATGTGGCAGGTTATTTGTGACCTATAAAGCCAGTAACCATGGTAACTTGTACTCTACACCCACCCTGCATAAAGTAAGATTATAATGGGGGTCACGGTGAAAGGAAACTCGCACAAATAGTAATGTAATTTCTCTAGAATTAGAGCAATTGCTTCTTCTTTAGTTCTCAACTCTGCTCAGAAGCAATCATTGAAGAACCCCATGAAAGAGGAGAAATCCAAGGAAGGAAAAAACAGCAGGTGAAAACCAGTCACGGAAGACCTCAGCTTGACGGTGCACATGTTGAAGAGGAGGCAAACCTCAAGATCCTAAAAGTTCTGCCTCTCTTCTTTTTCTGGTAATCAACCCTGTACATAAATAGACACATCCAATGGGTCCTCCAAAGAGCCCTGTCCTACACTGATCCAACACACCTAGCCTCAGGAGGCAGACAGCTTCACTCTGTGCCGACCCTTGGATGAGCAAGGAATAATGGCAAACATCCATGAAACACCTCCTGTAAGCAAACATGAATCCCAAATCCACAGTTTACAATTATTTATGAGATTGAATAGTTCATTTAACTATTTATTAGTTATTGTGAACTTGGCATACCAGAAACATAATTTATCCCACCAGGCCTGGGGCCTGTTTGCCTCCTTCCTTAGCCTATCTGATCTCAGAACTTCAAAATCTTCCTTCATTCTCTTCCCAGAGGCCCATGTCCTCCACTTCCTCTGTGCACAGGCTACACAGCCTCAAATACCCCAGATCAAACTAGTTCCTTTCCTTGGTATCTTCCTGGCATTTGTGGAGTGTCTTTGACACACAGCAGTGACTGCACAGTCCCTAAAATCTAAACGTTTTGCTATGCAGTCTTGCTTTAAGAAGAAAAGCACTGTAATCCTGTAAAATAATTGTTATCATTTTCTACCTATTCCAGAAGAAAGAGATGATCAGTCAGTAATTCGGAAATAAGCTTGTCCAGGGACACAGAATTATGGGGCTGATGTTCAGCCCAAGGTCTTCAGGCTCTATCCTAACACCAACATGTATTGTCTTATTTATACTTTATTATAGTCTTCTGTCCTTTAACTCAGCACAAGGTCTTAAAAAAAAAAAAGATGTGCCTTATCCATCTTTGTGCTATCTCTTAGAACCTAGCAGCACTCATAACCCATGCTCATTGATTTCTGCGTTGAGATGCCACCTCTCTCTCTCTCTCTCTCTCTCTCTCTCTCTCTCTCTCTCTCTCTCTCTCTCTTTCTCTATGCCCTTCATCCCACACAACCAATCCTCTCTTCCTTGTCCTTCACAAACTTCTACTGCAGTGTGTGCTGATTGGCTGTTCCTGGACTTGAGGCACACAGTAGGCACCTAAAATGTTTACTGATTGAAATGATTACACACGAGGTAGTCAAGTCATCTCAAAAGCCACTACCTCTTGTTTGTCTGTTTCAATGACTTCATTTTAGCTTTATCACATACTAAGAATTATCTCAAGAAAAAGTGATAGAGAATATAAAGAATTAAGCCCAGAATTTGGTCATTGGGGTCTCTAATCACCTGCTTCTCTAGGTGATACACTCTAGAGCAGCACCCCCAAATTATGGAGCCTATGTAAGGAGGCTCCAGTGAAGCTGGGATTCGGTGGATCCACAGCGGAATCTCAGAGCACATTGCTAATAACCTCCCAAGGGAAACAAACGGTGTTGAGCAAGACCTATCGTCTAAGAGGGTATCACACAGACTCAAAAAAAGTTAATGCTAATGCTATTGCTTCTGGATTCCTTTTCCTGTTCTTCTAGAGTTGTCGAGTATTCTGTGATGACTTGTGCTACTAAAAATAAAATCTTTAAATGCTAAATAAACACATGCCCAAAAAAAGTTGCATGTTTGGACGTTTCCATTCAGCAAGGCAACATCTTTATTTAAGGATGTTAAAATGACTAAAGAGACAACATTGGCAAATTTAGTTAGTTAATTCCCCTCTCTTCTCAGCTGAATATGGAAAGTAACAAAAAAAAAACAGCAATTACCCTTAACATACAGATACAATGTCCAAGTATTGTTTTTCTCAGGTTCCCTGGGAAGAGAAAGAGAATATGAGAATCTACTTAGTAGGAATACAATAATAAAAGACAATGCAAATTAAGGCCAGAGAGGAAGCAACCAGGTGTCTGTCATGCTGAACCTCTTCCAAGTGGGCCAACAGAACCACACAGAGGTAGAAGAGAGCTCACCTCAGAGCAGAGGTGCCCGGAGCTGAGTTCTGCAACAAGACTCCACGGGATCAATTAAGGAAGTATTTACTGCGGCACTGCAGGTGAGACAGGCAGAAAAGCTCCTCAGAGTGCCCCCCAAATGCAACCAAAGCATTAGGTGCACATCCACAGGGAAACAACCCCTAGGTGTGCAGCTCCTCTTCTGGGGTTCCAGCGGGTGCTACTTTACACACAGTGAGCTATAGAAGGTGCAGCCCCAGCTGGTGGGCATTTCTTACTCCCGCAGCAATAGCACACACTTGCTTGACCTCAGGGGTCTGTGGTTCAGGAAGAGCTAAAGTGGGAGGAAGCCCAAGTGGTCCACAATATACCCAGGACTCTCCGGGTTAAAAGAAAAGCCCTGCAGTCAGCTCCTCACGTTCTTCCTGCTTGCATGTAAGGGTCTCATCCAGGTTTTGTGTATTCAAACTATGATTCTACCCACAGTGCTCTTTTTTATTTTTTGGCCTTAAAGAAAAATTGTGAAATGCATTGTGAAATTCCACGTAAGGCCTGAAACCAAGACCATAAAGGCTTGCAAATGCCATGAAGCCACAGTGCTGTCCGCTCTGTGCTATTCAGGATGTGGTTTCATATCTGGGAAGCTGAGACCCAGGAGACGTGGGCTCAACAGAAAACAATTTGTCATTATATACTTCTGAGTCTAGCTTAGAGTTATCTAAAATAAGGAAGCATTTTCCGAGTTGGGAAAACGTGATCACTTGAGATTTCAAAACCAGTTTCAGTCACCACCCTCAGAGAGGGAAAGTCGAGATTCATTTGGACTTCACCTACTTACTTTATTGAAATCCGTATCATTTCTATTTTAAATTACATTGGCAACCACTGCAACCTTCCCATGCTCCAGAGTCTCAGGTCTCACTACTTTAGTTGAAGCTATAGAAACTCAAGAGTGCTAACGAGCAAGAGTAAAGAAACACCGCCCTCTGCCTGGATTCTAATTTAAAATTATTTCAAGATATTAAAGGAGGCCAATTTTGTTAACTTTCACTATGAACAAGTATTAAATAATATTTAGGGATCAGCATTAGTTTTGTTAGGAATGATAATGGTATTGTGTCCAAATAATGCTGCTTCCTTATTTTGAACACATGGTTATGCTATGGATCTATAATTTGCTTTATAACAGTTCATCAAAACCATAAAAATGTATGTATATTTCTATAGCTAAAACAACCAGAGAAGAGCGGCAATAATGATGGAAATGAGATGGGGGTGTCTGGGCAATACCCTTCCTTCCTTTATCTATGTCACCGTGTGTCAAGCAACAGTCATTCCATGTGATGGGAGAAAGTTCAGGCGAGCCTTGAACTCCAAAGGTAGTTGAGGCTATTTTGAGTTCCTGATTCTTTTGCCCCAGAATCAGACCGTCAAGTCTAGGGTTAAAGACATGTACCGCCACACCCAGTAAAGTCAGTATTTTTGATATTGTCATAAATCACCTCTTAAAACTAGTTGCATAATGGCCAGTCATCTTTAGCAAATGGTTGGTACAAAAACGCAGGAATGGCGTTTATCTGGGGAACACAGTTAACCTAGGATCTCAATGGAGAGTATGACATGTAGTTTTCAAACTTACTCTCTCACACTTTCCCCTCATAGACCCTGAAGACATTTCACAGCTGGGGCTCTCCAGCTCAGTTCACTGCACTCCTCATCTCCTCCCTGACATCACACATCAGAAAGACTTCAGGAAATCCAACGGCAAAACCAGAGAGACAAGCCCATATCCCCAGTTCTACGATCTAACGCCTAGCACTTCAAGAATCTGGATGCTAACACATCGCAGTAACTCTACCTGATTCTCCCTAAAGAAAGCAACTCTAGGGCTGAGAGGTGGCTCCATCATTAAGACTTCCTACTGTTCTTCTATAGGGCCCAAGTTCAGTTCCTAGCAGATCACAACTGCCTATAACTCCAGCTCCAAAATATCTGACACCTTCTTCTGGCATTCCTAGGCATGCACACACACGTGACATGCACACAACACACGCATGCACGTGCACCTGAGCACCCACCCACCCACACACACACACAATCTTTTCTTTAAAAGGAGGCAGTTTAGCTATTCCTGAGTGTAGGCAACATAGAGAGGACTGCCATTAACAGTCTTACTCAGAAATGGACCATGCATGCAACATTACCAACTTATCAGACAAGATAAGCCCATCAGTTCAATAGTAGCAAGTCTGTTATGGGAGTAACCAGTCACTTTCTGGTTGGGCTTGAGGCCTGGGCCACAAAAGCAAATATATATGTGGTACTATAAACCCAGTCAAATAATGACAACTGTGGAGGCCACAGCCTA
>NC_022027.1:23360058-23366004 GCF_000317375.1 Microtus ochrogaster
TTCTGGTTGGGCTTGAGGCCTGGGCCACAAAAGCAAATATATATGTGGTACTATAAACCCAGTCAAATAATGACAACTGTGGAGGCCACAGCCTAGTGTGTGTGTGGGGGGGGGGGGGGCTACTGCTGTTGTTTTGCTAGATGGACATGATGTGTTGATCACATGACCGGCTAAATAACTGTGTTCCTAGGTTGGTGCTGCTGTCAGCTTTTGGCAGAGAAGCTGCTTCCTGCAGTGGTCAGTGGTGACTGCAGAGACTCATAACAGAGAATCAATGACTATTGAGTGCCCAGCCATAAACATCTATATCGCCCCTGTCAAAGACTAGGGAACACTGCAGAAAGCAGGTAAGGAAAGGGCCAGAAGAAGGTGTAGGCTGTTACAGAACACTGTTTTCTGAGCACATCCCGGCTGGTGCACTCTGGAATTCATAGCAATTGTGGTTACCTACACAAGAGGGGACCCAACAATATCCTGTCAGAGAGCAGGGAGAGCTCACGAGGCCCCACCTATCCATAAAGACATAGAGGTTAACAGCTGACAGCAGAGAGAGACATTTCTTTAGTATAGCCACTGCCAAAGCTCCTGCAAGCAACTCTAGTAAAGTAATTGTGTCGGGAAGGAAGGAAAGGAAGGAAGGAAGGAAGGAAGGAAGGAAGGAAGGAAGGAAGGAAGGAAGGAAGGAAGGAAGGAAGGAAGGAAGGAAAGAAAGAAGGAAGGAAGAGAAACAGAAGTAGGGATGAGATGGGAAGGGGGAGAGATCAACAAGATTGGCAGAGAACAAGAGAGAGTAATGGGGAATAAATAAAATCAAAATATATTACAGACATGGGTGAAAATGCCCTAAGAAACTCACTGATACATATAGTTAATTTATGTTATTGGAAAACGCTTTAAAAAAACAAAAAAGAAAGCAATTTGATCCTTCAGATACCTTATCCAACATCCTTCACCCTGTCTCTGTAGGAAACCACTCTCCAGGTTTGAGTGAGACCCCTGAGGTGGCCACACAGAACAACCCTCCCAGGTGAAGCCGACTTAATAGAAACCGCTGTGATTGACAGGGATTCTTCCTCAGACCAAACTCCTGGGAACTGCAAGCTGAGCCACAGAAACACATACATGCTCAACAGATGTCATCTGAAAATTCAAATGACAAAAAGAACACGCTAGAGCAGCTCCTGCTTGGGGGTGGGGCATAAAAACATGTGTGGCATGAGTGTGATACAAAATGATCACTTCCGGCCTAAAGGAAACTGATCTGTGTGAACTGAGGTCAGCACAGAACCCACTCGGGCCCTCGGCTGCTGTCCTCTTCTCTTCTCGGATCCTCTGAGACCTGGATCCATGTCAGCTGCGGTTTTGCTCTCTCCCACCACAAAGACCGGATCTCTCTCTGCAGTGTCCACAATCCACATCTTCTTTGAGTCCCGATGGGGCTGTAGCTAAAGTTATACATCATGAGCTAAAGATTTCATTTAACTGCCCTACAGTAGAGGACCTCGGGGCTCAGCAACACACATGCCGGGGAATGTGGGGTACATCTCCTCATGACCTTGTGGCGAGCTGGGAGCTGCAACCCACTGATGCTAACCAGTGCCATATGGGAGCATCCTACCACACAGGCCAAGATCCAGACTCAAAATCCAAAGTACAGTTTGTGCTGGATGTATATTGCTTTTCTGCACTATGGGAAAGTTAAAAAACAAAACTATTAAATTGAATCACTGTAGTCGGGGACTCTATGTGTACCCCTGGTCCTCCCTTCCTATAGGTCACACACGGGTCATGCAACCCATCTAGAATTGTGTGAACCCACCCCCGGAAGCTAACCCAGTGCCGCCCATACAGAGGGAGGGAGTTCCCCAGTCCCCAGTCCCACCACCACATGGATACCCGCCCTGTGAGGCTGACCCACATGCAAACAAACAAACAAAAGCAATTCCAACAGCAGAAACATACACTACTGTCTGGCTCTACAAAACTTACAGGAAATTCAATGGGGGTATTTTTCTTTTCCTTGGCTCCAAAGGAACATGGATCGTGTTAACTTTCACACTGTGACTAGTAATCACAAAAAAGAGAAAGAGGATTTGACCCGAAGCCTTCTGCCAAGCCTCCAAATTGGGGCCCAAACCATTCTGAAAATGTGCCACAGTTACTGGGCAGATTCCAGGAAAGGTGGGAAATGAGTTTTGCCATCCATCCAATTGGGTTCTTTCAAAGGTATCATCGTCCACAGAGTAAGGCATGAAGTTAGCTCTGGTATGTTCCTTTCTGTTGACATACTGACTAAATTGATTGTTTCCTTATCAGATCTGCCAGTCTCAAAATCTCAGGAAAAGTCAAGTATGTACAAAATCATTTCTTTCTTTCTTTCTTTCTTTCTTTCTTTCTTTCTTTCTTTCTTTCTTTCTTTTTTAATTTGGCTCTGTCTCTGGTACAAAATGCAAAACCACTGTCTTCTCTCAGAGGTGGCTAAGTCAGGGTGCTGACTGACTGGGCACCACAGGACATCACAGACATTGTTGAAAGAAGCAGTTTCATGAATGGGATCTCTGTATCTTCCCAGTTTTAATGTGTCCGGTGGCAAAACACATCGAAGCCATTTGGATTGAAGTCGCTAAAAGCCAATGCTTGCACTGCTGGTTTGTAACCAGAAAAGCCAAAGCCAACAGAGGTTTTAGATTTCTTCCATACCAGCAGTGTTTTTCCTTCTGTGGCCGCCATAAAAGGCACTGTACTTCAAAGAGAAAAGTGTAACTCTACCGTCAGTAGTGCATGTGCTCTGAATTAGGAAAGAAAAAATATCTTCCCCCCCTCCCCATGTATATGCAATCAACAGTGCATTCTAGATTCCAACAGAAATAATGAAAAAAATCTTCAAATTTTAGTGAATAAGTGGGTCCTCTGCCACAGTTAGCAAAGTCATCATAGAACGTCCAAAGGAATCCAGATGTGTTATTATGTATTCTGCCTGTACCCCTTCATGTGGACACAGTGGAATGTGTCTTGTGAATGGAAGAGGAAGGAATTTTCCAGTTGCGAGGATTAAAATCCCTGATAAAGTCAACTTTAGGATACAAGGATTTATTTGGCACAGGCTATGATGGCAGGAAAGTTGTGGCAGCTGGAGCCTGAGGTGGCTGGTCACAGTGTCCAAAGTGAAAAAGCAGAAACTGAAGACTGGTCATGCTCAAGTAGCTTTTTTATCTTTTCAAATCTTTTCTATTCTTCGGTAATTATTTCTTCTTCTCCTCCTCCTTTAATGTTTATGGGTGTTTCATGTGTGTATGTCTATGCAATATGTCCATGACTAGTTCTTAAAGAAACCAGAAGGGACCATCACATCCCTTGGAACTGGAGTCACAGATGGATGTAGGCTACCATGACAGTGCTGAGAACTGAACCCTGGATGACCAATCAGTACTCTTAACTGCTGAGCCATCAATCCGCCTCCTTTGGTAATTTTATACGCATATACAATTGATTTACATAATATCAATCTCATTCCTCCTGAACACCTCAAATCTCCTCTCAAATCTCCTTCCAACTCCATGACTTCTTTTTTAAAATATCCCACTGAGTTCAACTAGACCTGCAAGTAGATACATAGGTATAGTTTCAACTACTGGAGTATAGGCAAGCTACCAGGGACCATACTCCTGAAGAAAACATGGGCTCTCCCTCTCCTAGCACTCGTCAACCACCAATTCATTCTTTCCCCCTTCTCCCCACCCCCAACCTTCCTATGCACTCCAGGGTCCCAGTCCAGGGAATGGTATCACTCACTATTTTAAAGTAGGTCATCCCATCTCAATTCACCTGGTGTGGAAAACCCTTTACAGGCATGCCAAGAGACTAATCTAATCTGAACTACTCCTCACAAGCGTGGCTTGCAGTCGAAGCTACAGTTTGCTTGTGTACCTTGTGCCTGGTGTGGGGGGCAGCTTCCAGGCTTCTCAAAACAAGCCACGCTGGCTCCACCCAAAAGGCCCTGGCACCACAAGTTCCCCCAGCCTATAACACCCATTCCCTGGTCTTCCACCACAGATCCCAGCTCACCTCCAAGCAGCCCCAGTAACCTATGCATAACACACCACAGGCAGCTCCTCGTGGCCCCAAGCTTGTTTTGGGGGTTTTTTTTCTCTATGGTTATGACCCCACTCTATTATATGTTTGTTTATGATCTCTCTCCCTTCATGAAAATGTGTGGTCCAAGACAGAGTGGCCATGTCTATTAGGATCCATTCCTTCTGCCTAGAACAGTGAATGACAGTCAGGCAGCACTCAATTCATAGATGCTGAAGAAGTAAATGATTTGCCTAGGAAAAAAAATAAAAAGCACTTCTGATCTCTTTTCTTAATGACTGATCTGTGTTTCTTGTGGCGAAGGCACTCTGTAGTCATCTTTCAGAGATGCTATAGAAAGAATTGTTTAAATTTAAAAATCAGCTTATGGATTCTAAATCAATCTCTCCATAGTGTACATCAGAACCAGCAGGACACAATAAAGTAGAAAGCCACATAAGGTATAAACAACTATTTACACCAAGACAGCAATGATGTGGGAAGGTCATTTGTCAATTTGTTGTTTCATTGGTTAATCAATAAAGAAAACTTCTTGGCCTGATAGGTCAGAAAATTAGGTAGGTGGAGTAGACAGAACAGAATGCTAGGAAGAAAGGAAGTGAACCAGACGCCATGCCTCTCCTCTCCAGGTCAGACGCAATGGAGCCAGCCGCCAGGTCAAACACGCTGAATCTTTCCCGGTAAGACACCACTTCGTGGTGCTACACAGATTATTAGAAATGGGTTAAGCAAGATATGAGAGTTAGCCAAGAAGAGACTAGATAGAACGGGCCAGGCAGTGTTAAAAGAATACAGTTTCCGTGTAATTATTTTGGCTAAAGCTAGCCGGTGGCCGGAAGCTGGGTGGCGGGAAGGGGCCCACAGCTCCTTCTACACAGCAAAGATGTCCTGTAATCTGCTAAAGAGAAAACAATTTAGCTTTTGAGGGCAATCCTTCCTAACTACTGTCTGCAGCTCTATCCAGAATGCACCATACACAACATAAAGTGCATCAGCACAGCTGGGCTCCAGCAAACTATACACACACACATCCACCCTAATGTGCACTCCCTGTCATTTCAGACGTCAGGAGACCACCCACCCACTCCAGAAAACCACTCTACTTTTGTGGCAACACCTCTGTGTCAGAGACAAGCTAGTCTGCTGAACTCTGGTGCAAACCATTCTAAAGATGGTTTGTGGGAGGCAAAGGGCTCGTCCAGCATATGCAAAGCTCTGGGTTTGGGCTTTCACACTGAGGGAAAACAATGGCTTTTTTCCCCCTTAAAGTAAAATACATCTGGTCCTTGAATCTATTAGCTATCCTACACTAACTACACATGGATTCGCAGTGTTTGTTGGGGAACAGGCTGAGGGAACTCTTTATTTGAGAATGTGAGCATCTGTAGCTCATTTGCCTAACACTGTCTCTCCATCCCAGAGTTTGATTATCTTTTCTCACAAGTTTGCTTACCTATTTTTCCTTGGCCAAGTATCTTCATCTTTTACCCTAGTGAAGAAATTCAACTCTAGTCATCTCTCCTCTATCAGAAATGAGAGGGAAGTGGGGGCAATGTGGTTCAGCAGTTAAAATCCTTATTGCACAAGCCTGATGACCTATGTTTGACGGCTGTGACCCACAGGAAGATAGGAGAAATCAGCTCCACAAAGGCCATGTGCATATCACACACACATGTGCACACACATGCACAAAATAATGACAATAAAATGTTTTTAAGAAAGAAACAAGAACTATAACAAGATCTGGGAGGCAGAGAGAGAGGAAGTGAGAGAGACAGACAGACAGACAGACACACACACACACACACACACACACACACACACACTGGGGGGCAGCTTCCCAGGCTTTATTCC
>NC_022027.1:23366104-23383999 GCF_000317375.1 Microtus ochrogaster
GTATAAGATAATGTTTTAATATCAAGACGACCATGTGCTGCTTTCATGACCTTTCCAGCTCTTCCAAGCACACCCTCTTCTGTGGGCCCCACAATAAGAACTATTTGACTACAGGTGCTGCAGGAATTCAAGGTCATCCATCCCCATGGGCCATAAAACTAGCAGAACAGACCAGGCTGGGCAAAGGCGAGGCCAAAAGATGATCTTTCATAACTTGAAGCAGATGATTCAAATTTTCACTGTGCAATAATGACAGTCTCATTCCTCTTACATAACAGCAATATGTGAAAATACAGAGTTGGAAACCGCATTCCTTATGATTATAATAACCACACACGGAACAGAGGGGGCACTAACATCAAATACCCATACTTGACCTTGGAGACACAGTAGAGAAAAAGAATGCTTCGCCCTGGGTGTCCCAGCAACCAGACAAGAAAGAATTAATTACTACCACTCATCATCTTACAAACAGACTTACCTACCCAGGACGAAAACAAACCTACTGAAATGTTAAGTGAATTTTTTTTTCAAGTTCTTTGAAAGTCCTCTCAAGTGTTCTGCTTCTTGAAAAATTTCCATGTAAATCAAACTCAAATAAACAGGCCAGAGGGAGCCCTCCAACCCCTACCATCCACTCTGCTGAGTCTCAGACCGTGCACATGAACAAAGCTGAGGCTTCCCATCACAGAAGCTGGGGGTAAACACCTTGGCTTCAGCTCACTCTAATGGAGTTTCAGGGGGGAGACTGAAATGCTGGCATGCAGCTTCAAACGAAGAAAGGGAGGGAGGGGGGAAGGGAGGGAGGGAGGGTGGATGGATGGACCAGGAATGGAGAATAAAGCAGCAGAACGAGGGCTGCCTGTCAATCCTACACATGCCCACGTGGACTTGGCCTTCTGGACGGGGGGCCTAGAGACCCATGGGGAAATGTTGTGTGGCTCCCAAGGGCTGTGGTACTAGCAGAGCTGTAGCTTCCATTGTCATAAGGTGCTACCGACGGGTGGAGGGACTGCCTTAAACAACAGAAATCTACTCTTCTTACCACGCTGGAGCCCAGAGGTCTCAGGTCAGGAGTCTGCAGAGTTGGTTTCTCCTACAGCCTCTCTCTACAGCGTGTGGAGGGTGGCTCCCCCCTTACGTTTTCACCTCTTGTTCCATTGTTACGCCTGTACCCAATCTCCTCTGCTTGTCAGACACCTCTGATGCTGAAACAGACCCTACCTCTATGGCCCTTATCTTCATCTGAGTTACCTGTCTCTTCAAAGACACTGTCTCCAAACAGACTTCCATTGTAAGGTAGGATTTCAACACATGAATTCTGATGGGGCACAACAGAGCCCATGACATTGTTAAGAGCCACTGCATGGTAAAGCTGTGCTTCTATCTGTGCTCATCAGTGCCACGAGGGCCACACGGACTCGATAAACCCATCACCGCTGTCACTGCTTAGAGAAAGCACCGCTATTCTTTTATAACAAAGGGATATGACACACTGTAATGTCCCAGAATGGCTCTAAAGAGACTAACAAGGACAAATGTGGTTTTTATTATCCTTACGAAATACTTCATTTCATATCCATCCCATCCATCATGAAGTCTCTGGGGGGAAAGGGAGCAATACCCGAAGGAAGGCTGAGCACTAGTTCACAGACTATCTCAGACAATCCACACGGGCATTCACCTGACATTAATGGATGCATGCCTTTCTTGCAGCCACTTCCCCTTTTACTTCCTTTACTGTGTTAGTCTAGATTGCTTGCCCCCAACATAACACCAGGTTCAACAAATAATACTACCAGAGATGAAACCAAGAATACTGTCTGTGCTGTAGTTTGAACAAGAAACGTCTACCAAAGGCTCATATGATCAAACACTTGGTCCTCAGCTGGTGGCGCCATTTGGGAAGGTATGAAACCTTTAGTGGGTGGAGCCTTGCTGAAGGAAGTACGTCATGAAGTTGTGCCTTGAGGGTTTACACCCAAGTCCCTCTTTGTTCTTCTTCTCTCTGCATCCTGGTGATTGATACAATGTGACAGGCCAGCCTAGTACTCCTACCAACACACCTTCCCCACTGTGATTATCTGAATGAGAATGGCCCCTATAGGCTCATACACTTTAATACTTTGGTCCCCAGTTGACAAAACTGTTTGGGAAGGATTAAGAGGAGTGGCCTTGTTGGAGGAGCTATAGGCTTTGGAGTTTCAATAGACTTGCGCCATTCCCATGGTGCTCTCTGCCTCCTGCTAGTGGTTTGAGATGGACACTTTCAGTTGTTCCCGTGGCCATGTGCCACCGTCATGGACTCTAACCCTAAGAACAATAAGCCCAATTCAATATTTTCTTTTATTAGCTGCCTAGACCATGGTATTTTATCCCAACAGTATAAAAGGAACTACTGTACCCACCATGATGGCCTGTATGCACTCTGGAATGACAAGCCAAAATGAACCCTTTCTGCTTTAAGTTGCTTTGTCGGGGTGTTTTATCATGGCAGCTAAACAGTCACTAATACAGTCTATAAGATGGCTTCTTCTCTAGGCTGAACAACTAGAAAATCAAAATGACAACCTGACTCATTTTCCAAATCCTCTACTTTCCATGGAAGATTTCTAAAAGCTGATAACTTCAGCTCTGACCCCCAGCCTTCGCTGCTCAGGAATCCCAGAGACATCTGCTGAGATGGGTTCCAGGCACTGCAGCAGAGTCTGGACATATAGCACCTAAGAGACAAGACTGTCCTTCCTCCCACGGATGTCCTAGCCCTAGAGTAAAAACAAGCATGTACATTAAAATAGACGGTAAAATATGAGGTTTAAAACAGAGAGGCTGAGAACACCGAGGAGTGCAAACAGAGGGGCCTGGAGCTGGGTTTGAACAGCCAGGCTGACCAGACAAGAGCAAGGACGGAGCCGATTGCTGTACTACTGTAACTTGGGCTGGTCAGATCCCAGACACTAAATGGCTAGGCTCTTCCAGCTGAAGACCACAGAGATGGGAGGGGTTCCTGACAGCATTCTCAGCTTAGGGCCATAAAAGCCTGGACACTCTAACACCCATCTAATAAATATTCATAAAAACTCCCTTAAAGTGCACAGTGCAGAAACTGGTAAGCCATTCCCAGCCTTGGAAAGCCTACCCATGTTCCTGTTTAGTGGGTCCCTGTGGTGTTATTTCATTTGTATTTTAATAAATAAAGCTTGCCTCAAGTTCAGAGAGTAAAACAGCCACACTGATCAGTTTCACAGACCAGGCAGTGGTGACACACACCTTTAATATTAGTAGCCAAGCTAGTTTGCCATTGACACTAGGCGGTAGTGGCGCATGCCTTTAATCCCAGCACTAGAGAGGAATATAAGACAGGAGACAGCTCTCAGACACAATCTCATTCTGATATTCCTGGAGGCAGGATTGCCATTTAGGACTGAGGTAGAGGTAAGAGCAAGTGGCTGGGTGTTTTGCTTTTCTGATCTTCAGGTTGAACCCCAATTTCTATCTTCGGGTTTTTATTAGTTGTGCTACAGTTCCAGCTTAGCTTTACTAAATAAACTGCTGCCTTGCTAAGGAATTTTCTACTTAAGCATTATCTCTTGACTGAATGCATTCCTTCAAGAAGATATCAAATACACGCATGCACGCACACGCATGCACACATGCACGCACACACACAATTCACCACATCCATAGACCGCCCACAGGTAGTCTATAAATGCTTACCCCTGCCCCCAGCTGTGCGCTTGTATCTTCAGGCTACAGTCTGAAGACAAAACATAGGAGCAGGTATTTCATATTCTTTACTCTCCTTCACATCCCTCTGGAGACCTCAGGTGGGTATCCCCAGCCTCTTCCCCATGTCTTTCCCATGACAACATAATCAGTACCCATCAATCACAAGTCCTCACTGTGAACCAGGGAACTCTATCCATGCCACTTGGCATTCACCAAACCCTCCCAGCCCTGTTCCTCCAGGGCACCCCTGGTCTCCTCTAAGCATTACCCCAATGTCTCCTCCATTAACCATCAACTGCATACCCTCTGTAGAGGACGAACATAGAGACTGAAGGCGGGACAGGACAGCCCACCCCTGGAGCCCTAGCACCCACCACAGCACTCGATGTACACACAGAGAGAGAGCAATAAACACAAGAACTTAAGCCCCTGTGCACAGCATTCGAGACCCCTCAGTCTGGTCCCACTCTGCATCCCAACCTTACCTAAAGCATCCCCTACTACCTACGCCCTTCCAACAGCACTGATGGCTCACCTGTACTTAACTTGGGGGCACATTCCTGTCCCTAGACTATCCTTCCCCTGGCTGCTCCCATCTAAATGCATTATCACAAGGCGAGTGCCTCGGAAGGGTTACATCAGCTGTCTCGACCTGGCTCAGAAAGGAAAACCTCTGAGTCTTTGGCTGTTATTCGCAGAGCCTGGATGCACTGTATGAAGTACATATACTTGGCCTCGATGGCTGAGGGTAGAGCTCTATTTTTCCCCCACTTCAAATTTTCAGTGTTCAACACTCAGTAGATTTCAAGGGCCACTTGAAAGCTCCTTATTTAGTCCTTGCATAAATATTTGTTGAGCACCCCAATAAGCAGGATTCTAATGGCAGGGATATATCAGCAAGGAAAAACAAAGAAAAATTCCTGTCTTTAGAAAACTTACAAACACATGCTGAGGGAGGGAGGGAGGGAGGGAGGGAGGGAGGGAGGGATAGAATATAGTGTGTTAGAAGGTGGTAAATTCCACAAGGAGAAAATAGTGACAGGAACTGGGGCTGGGTGTGGGGGAGTTTGCAGTTTTCAAATCAGACAGAGCAGGGTTTAACATGGACAAAGACTTAAGTGAAAGAGGAAGTGACCATGGAGATGGGGAGATAAGAAAACACAGGCAGAAGAAACAAGCAGTGCAAAGGCCCCCGAGGAGAAACCTGACCAGGGAGCCCAAAGGCCAGGGCTAGAGAAGTTAGCCAGGAGGAAGAGCATAGTGGACAAGGCTAGAGGTCAAAGCATCTGGCATCTGGAACCTTCCAAGCAATTATCAGAACTTCATCTTTTACTATGAGGATGGAGAAGAGTTATCCTAGCTCTTAAAGGAAATAGCATGGACATTCTGAGTGCTGACAGGGTCATTCTACTGAGAACGGATAAAGACAGAAGGGAATCAAATCAGAGCCATCAGCTAGGAGGTCACTGTGTCAGCCAGGCCAGGGAGAATGAAGACTAGACCATGGGGCAGTAGGAAGGAGACACTGTGAAAGTCAGGTCTGTCAGTTTTCTGCCAGACTAGAGCTTGGAAGCATGTCTGTATTCTTTCTTAATCTGCCCCAATGCAGCACACTTTAGTACAGTACAATACAATTCCTGCACTGTGTTTTCAAAGTGGTTTGAACAGGGGATCAAAATTCCCAACACAACTAAAGTGGAAAAAAATTAGGTATTATTACAGAAGTCTAAAGAAAGATGAACCAAAATATTGGATAGTCACTCCCCCCTTAAAAAAAAAAAAGGGAGTTTAAGGGAGTTGACCTGTGATCTTTGCCTAGGGATTTTAATTAAGAAAAATACAAAATCCTGTGCAGAATTCAGTTAGACTCGAAGTGGTTTTACCTGAGCATCAATCAATCAATCAATCAATCAAGGTATTTATCAAACCAGTTTATGATTTTAAAAGTCTCCTAAGTTTTGTTGACATTAGAAAACTTACATATCAATTTTTAAATCAAGTATTACTGAAATGTGGATATGGACAGGGTAGCCCCTGGTTTGTCCTCTGAAGTATCACTGCCTAGAGTCTGAAAACCTCATCTTCATATCTATTACTAAATTTCAACGGTCAAATCAGGACAGAAATCATACCAAAGAAAAGGGAAACTATACGGTGGTGGCGCACGCCTTTGGTCCCAGCACTGGGAAGGCAGAGGCAAGCGGATCTCTGAGTTCAAGGCCAGCTTGGTCTACAGAATAAGTTCAGAACGTGAAACAGCCAGGGTTTCACAGAGAAATCCTGTCTCAAGCCCCTCCCCCCTTAAAAAAAAGGGAGTTTAAGGGAGTTGACCTGTGATCTTTACCTAGGGATTTTAATTAAGAAAAATACAAAATCCTGTGCAGAATTCAGTTAGACTCGAAGTGGTTTTACCTGAGCATCAATCAATCAATACGAAGTGGTTTTACCTGAGCATCAATCAATCAATACTTCCAGTCCCAACACACAGGCCTTTCTGAGCAAACAGCTCTCTCCTCTGCAATCAGATCGACCTCCCAGAGCCATCCCGGCCTTGCAGTCAGAAGAGCAAACATGACTCAAGCAAACAGAGGGCAGAATGGTGCCTTCTGCGCATTTCAGCACCAGGGGCTTCTCTGTCCTTCAGTCATATTAACTACATACCTACCTGTTCCTTTGTGTTTCTCCGCTCCAACGGGTAAGTACCTGAGCGGCTGCTGGGCTTGGTGCTAAGGATCAATCCCAGGCCTCACGCATGGCAGGGAGGCAGGCAAGCACGCTGCTCCCAGCGACATCCTTGGCTCACAATGTTCTACCCAACAAAGTTTTAAGACAATGTTTGCTGAATCTGCCCCTCTTCTTGCGCTCTCTCTCTCTCGCTCTCTCTGTCTCTCTCTTTCTCTCTCTCTCTCTCTTACACACACACACACACACACACACACACACACAATCACCCACTTCTTCTGCATTTAGAGAAAAGAAGAACTAAAAATAAACTCTGGGGAAAACGTCTCAATGTTTTTAAAATTACTCAGGATTTTATAACAAACATAAGAAGGAGGGAAGACGGGAGAGAAGACAGGAGGGAGAGGAAGGGAGGAAGAGAAAGGAAGAGAAGGAGAGAGAGAGAAGAGAAGCATTCTAGAGTACCAATAGGTGAAAACACACATTGCCAGCATATGTGCCTTAAAGAAGGTGGGCACAACACATGAATTTGTAAAACCTTTTCTCACGGTATGTGTGTGTTCGTATCACAGATCTCTGCAAGCCACCATCAGACTTCACTCACTACAACCATGCTACAGTATAGCTTACACAAATACCTTGGCATCAGTCTAGCAAGGCTGTTGGTGAAACCACTGATGATCTTGGGGTCCCACAGCATCTGTTTTAGAGGTTAACTTGATGTCACACCAGTCCCTTTTCTGCTTCTAAGCATCACACTGCCCTGCTTTGTCTCCAGCTGCATCACAGACCTGACAGACAAGCAAGCCGCAGCTACCAAAGTCAAGCTGGTAACAGACAGACTCCATGAATCTGGCTAGGCACTGCTTCCTGCAGAGCCAGTGGCTGGTTATCTCAGCTCTCTGAAGGGTCCCAAGCAGCTCAGCTTTCACATCCGCGCTTTCTACAGTCTAAAAGGGACACACCGAGCAGGGGAAAAGGAGGGGATAGATTGCCATCGACCACATACTTTACTAACAACACCAGCAGAAACTACTAGAAACGCAGTAGACAGACCACAGTCTCGTGCTATCGGATGTAAAAGATCTTGATCCTTGCCATTGTCAAATTCTAGACAGCTTTCAGAGCAGTCCACACAAAGAAAGTGGAGGCGCCCACAGAGATGTGGAGCCCAGTCAGAGTGTTGGGCAGCCAGGAACGGGCCCCCCTTGTCTAAGCAACTACTTGGGAGTATCCGATTCCCCCCACAACCACACCACCTCAGGTAACTCCCAGCAGGTTGATGGAGAGCAGGGCTGGACCACACACATCTGCCAAGAAACACAGGGAGACTGCTGACACAGTCTGCGTTCTTATTTCCACCTCTGGGATTCAGACAAGGCGTTTTCCACAGGTAAAAACCACTTGAGACCCCTACACACACACCCTCTACCTTCCACTAATTCCTCAAAAATAACAAGAGGCCATTTTCCCGGGCTTAGCCTACATTCATGTTTAGCACTGTCTCTGGAAATTCCTAAGTATCTTATTCATCTAGTACTTTGGTGGAGTCTTTCTAACTCATTAATTATCATTTTTAAGAAATAAGAGAAGTACAGAGACACATAGAGTTTGCATATATGCTACCCACTTTGTAAGGGTGTTTTATTTATATGGGTATGCCACAGAGCTTGAGAGGAAAAAAATCTGGTTTCAATGAACTATTTTGTATTAGAGAGTAAGAATGAGAGATGAGAGAGAGAGAGAGAGAGACCGAGACAGAGAGAGAGAGAGAGAAAGGGAGAGAGAGAAAGGGGGGGGAGGGAGATCAACTAACATAAATCAATTCTTTCCTTACACCACGTGGAATCATTGAAGACTGAACTCAAACCATCAGGTTTGGCAGCAAGTGCCTCCACCTACTGAGTCACTTACTTCACCGGCCCTGGGTTCAAATTTAAGTGAGTAGATATAAGAAATAAATAGATATAAGATAGCCATTGAAAAATGGAGGTAATGCTGCCTCCCCGTATGATGTAAAGATAAAAACTGAGAAGCACTTCAGTACCCAGTCTACTGGGCATGCTCAAGTGAACATGACACACACTCGAACACACTCTCCAACCCCAGAAGGGCTCGCCCCAGGCTGTCTCTGCTAAGGGCTGCTTCCTCCTGGAACTCCAACACAGCTTTCTGCAGGGCACATCTTATCACATTCCTCTGAATTCAGCAGAGCTGCATTCAATAAACGGATCTACCTCAGCATCCTTCCTCTCTCCTAAGTGAACGCCTGCTCAGGATCAGTGGTCATGCTCCATCCTCTCTGAGAATCCAGAACTGAGAAGCAAAGAGCTGTGGCTGGCATTTCAGCCATTTTATTTCTGAGACAGATCTTGGGGACGTCCCTAATTACTTACTGTCCAGCTATCCTGTCACTCAGACACTTCAGCCAGACACCAGAAACGAGGCACAGCGGGAGCAAACTAGCACTACAACCTAAGTATCCTCAAGAAAACATAGCTTATGAAATCAGTATGGAATAATTTACTGAGACACTACATTTTGTCCTCAGATGGGCCTTAGTTACCAACAGTTATAATGAAAAAAAAAAAGCCATTTTCTTTCATTCTCAAAGAGGGTTGAGAGGGCAAAGTACACAGAACAATTTTCTAGTGTGAGCTAGCACGGTGCTGATGCTCACTTACTAAATCAATTACCTGCTTAGATACTGTCCGTGCGGAAACATTCAACAGGCCACTTTTGTTAGTGAATGAAACTGGGAATCGATAACTTCTTGGCTCACAGAGTTTGTAACTTCCATTTTGAATAGTTGTCGTGTAAAAAATATAGAACTTACTGGAACGGTATAATCAGACTAAATGTTTTATTCATCTCAGATCAGTTTGGGACTCAGAAAGCACTGTCTGTTCTCCTATCAGTAATTACATTAAAACACATAAGCATGGACTGCGTGTCACTCACAAATGGTATCTATCACAGCTCAAAAGGGAATCTGAAAGCTACACAGAGAAGTAAAATATAAAATATATAATATTCCAAGCAAGTACTCTATCAACGTATTCACCAAATGTGGCCTTTGGTAATAGAAGCAGCCTCACTCTTAATCCTTTCGTGGGCTCAGTGATGACCACATTTTGTGTTTATGGTCAAATTATTATATCCTGTAGACTTCACAAATGCAAATGTGCTATAACTTCAGTGAATCAATCTTTCTGGACCTCTAAGTTTAGCTCCTGCCACCCCCCCCAAAAAAAAGCCATTCAAAGTAAAGGTAAGAGGTTTTGCTCACCGCCTATATTTTTCTCAGTTTCAAAAGATGATTAAGGCAGACTCATGGAAAATTTGACGTTTGAGTCAAAGAGAAAATGGGCATCAAACTGTTTGTCATCTTCATGAAAGGCAAAGTTTTGCTCAGATTTTGAGCAACACGGGACTGGGGCCATAGCTCAGCGGTAGAGCCTGAGCTCAGTCGTGGAAAGAGCGGGCGCATTACCCAGTGCCCAAAATAAAGACAGTAAGACAAGGCAGCAAATACAGCAACCTCTACACAATGCACCAAGACTGGCTCTGAACTGTCGTCTACCGTCTCAGATTCTCATACGTATGTCAAAGAAAAGCTCATAGACACTAGTATAGACAATGGAAGAGATGCAGATATAATGTCACCAAGGTAACAAGTTTTTTGTTTGTTTGCTTGATGGAAATGGATGGGCTGCAATGAAAGTCTAGTTCTCAAATCTATTTCATAGAAAACCTGCACTACGAAAAGCACTGGCCTAAGGATAAGCACGCAACTCAAACAGACTGAGCTGCACATCTATGAGTGACCGATTTGCTAAAATGTCTCATGACAAGCAGAGGATAAGAGTTCCTTCAGCAAATGGTGCTAGAATATATATGCAAAACAATAAAACAAAGGTAGTCTGGACCGTCCAGCATTAGTAAAAATTAATCTCAAATGGATCAAAGACTGAGATGTAAGGCCTAAATAATAAAAGCGCTTTAAGAAATAGCAACAAGAATATCTCTGAACTTTAGTGAAGGCCAAGAGTTTTATACCATCAGAGTCATGAGCTTTATATGCCGGCATGTGCCTGCAATCCTGGCTCTCTGGAGGCAGAGCAGGAATATCCCAAGTCTGAGGACAGCTTGGACTACCTAACAAATTTCATGCTAGTCTGTGCTACCTACAAAGGGAGAGTCAGAGACAGGAAGGGAGGAGGGAATGGAAGGGAGCCTTTAAAAGAAAAAAGAACATGAACTGGACTTCATTATAATCAAAAGATTCTGACCATTAAAAATATCATTAGTAAAAACATTACACATATATAGTTTTCTATAGTGATGTAATTTAGAATTAATTAAAATTTACATCGTATCACTGAGGGATATTGCATTGGCAAGTTTTACAACAACTTGACACAAGCTAGAATCATCAGAGAAGAAGGAGCCTCAACTGAGAAAATTGCCTACAAG
The DNA here is from genome assembly GCF_000317375.1 of Microtus ochrogaster. Lineage (NCBI taxonomy): Eukaryota > Metazoa > Chordata > Mammalia > Rodentia > Cricetidae > Microtus > Microtus ochrogaster. Next base: position 23,376,992 of record NC_022027.1, read on the forward strand.
AGAAATTACATCTTACATTGCTGGAGGTAAATTTGAGGGCGTTCTCTTAATTAGTGATCTATGGGGGAAGGCCCAGCTCATTGTAGGTGGGGCTACCCCTGAGCTGGTGGTCCTGGGTTCTGGAAGGAAGCAGGCTGAGCAAGTCATGGGAAGCAAGCCAGGAGCGACACCCCTCCACGGCCCCTGCATCAGCTCCTGCCTCCAGGTTCCTGCCCTGACCTCCTTCTGTGGTGAACAGCGTTGTGGAAGCATAAGCTAAGTAAACCCTTTCCTCCCCACATGGCGTTTGGCCACGGCGTTCCATCACAGCAACCATGACCCTAACCAGGACACACGCAGAAGCTAAGTAAACCCTTTCCTCCCCACATGGCGTTTGGCCACGGCGTTCCATCACAGCAACCATGACCCTAACCAGGACACACGCAGAAGCTAAGTAAACCCTTTCCTCCCCACATGGCGTTTGGCCACGGCGTTCCATCACAGCAACCATGACCCTAACCAGGACACACGCAGAAGCTAAGTAAACCCTTTCCTCCCCACATGGCGTTTGGCCACGGCGTTCCATCACAGCAACCATGACCCTAACCAGGACACACGCAGAAGAGAGACTTCATCAAGAAAGTTAACAAACACAGTCGGAGATTAGGTAATGGAGGGAATGTGTGCAAATATTACACACACACACACACACACACACACACACACGAAAGAATAACAACCCAATATAAAAGCAGACAAAAGATTTGAACAGTCATTTCTCTAAAGAAAGTCCAGGAGTGGCTGCAGACATGCAACTAGACGTGATCTGCTCTGAAAACAACACTAAGAAAATCACACATCTAATTAAACACCATCAGCGCTTAGAAACAAGCATAATGTGGTTGTCATTACACAAAACCAACAGTACTTCCATATATTGCTAGCAAATAATCTGGAAAGGAATTTTTAAAAAAATTCTATTTGTAAAGGCACAAAAAGAACAACAACAAAAATCTCTTGGGAATAAACTTAACTCTATAGTACAAGAGCAGGACCCTGCAAACAACACATTGCTGCTCAAAGAACCCAGACCTTTGAAAAACATGGAGATACATTCCATGTCACGAGTTCATGAACCAACACTCTTAATACTGAGATAGCGTCACTGTGATCGCTATCAAAGGGCTGGTTCAACATTCAAAATGCAATTAAACCACAGCTCGGCTATTTTTCTTATACCGCCCAGAAACGGCACTACCGACAGTGGGCTGGGCTCTCATTCACCAATCAGCAGTCAAGAAAATGGCCCCGCAGACATGCCCTCAGCCAATCTGATGGAGGCAATTTCTCAGTGGCCGTGCCCTTTCCCTGTGTCTCTAGTTTGTGTCAAGTTAACAAAAACCTAAATAGTGTAATTCTATCTGTGTTAGGGTACATTATCACAGGCCACAGAACAGACCAACCACACAACAAGAAAAAAATCAGAATATACCACATTAAGACTGAACCTAATATAAAGTTCAGACTTCAGTGAATTACATCAGTACTAACAGACGTGCCAAACTGATGTAAGACATAAGGAATAACAGGGAAAGAGGCAGCAGGAGTTACACAGAAACCGCTCCATTCTTTCATAGCCAAACTTACTCCCTGCAGAAGTCTACTAGTTTTAAAATAAGTAATGATAATTAACAAGATCAAATAATGACTATAAAGTCTGATAGTCACAGGACTGGGCGAGGGCAGTCTCAGCACTCACCGCTGTGCTCGGATTGGCTGGGATGGAAGCCAGATGAGGTTTTGGTGAGAGCAGCAGCCCTACCCAGGCTATTAAACTCTGGGCAGCTTCCTGACAACCCCTCATTTGGCTGCTCCCCAGCCACTGTATTTACAGTAAATAAGACACCACGACTAGCATAAGGAATTATCTTCCTTATCAGCAATTTGCTCTAAGTATAGGCTCTAGGAAGCCTTCCTTTTAGATTCAAAAAGCAAGTAATTGAGTTAAATAGATTTTCAAATGTTCCTGAAACCTAAATCCTATTTCTCCCATGTTAACGGCCCTCTCTCCCAGTCTCTCCACCACCGGAAGAACTGAGTTCCATCCCTGCTTCCAAGCAGCCCATTCTATGACTCCACACTGGTCTGCCCTCTCTACCCTGACCCCATGAAAACACACTACCCCACAGTCATTTCACATTGAGACCTCACAGCCTGGAAGCCACTGTCATCAGGGTGTTTCAGATGTGACAGTCACCTGACCCACCAACTAATCTGTCTGAAAAGTGAAACAAGAAATGCTGCCTTAGGGCTAATTTGGGGGCAGAAGTTCAAGCACACAGGTACATGTATGTCTGCTTATTTGATTGTGTTAGAATGCATGCATGCCTATGTGTATCTGTGCATGTATGTGTATATATGTATATATGTGTGTACAGGTATATGTGGATATATGTATATGCTATCTAGGAATACTTGTATGTGTACATGAATTTCTGTGTACATATATGTTCATACCTATGCATGTATGTTCATATGTGTGGATATTCATGATATCCATCCTCCCCAACTTCTGCTCCTCCCTGTATATTTCTGCTGATTTCTCTAATCAACTTATTGCTCCTAAAGTTGCCTCCAGCAGCTCCAGCTGAGCAAACTCATAAACAGAAAAAGGCTCTTTTCAATATTTTTCAGTGACAGTACTGAGGCCTCCAAACCCTGATCACTGTGACCATGACTGGACAGACCTAAGTCACATGCCCAGCGTGAGTCAGTGAGTCCTCTCCTCCAGAGGCTAACAGTGTGGCCTGGGGGGGTGGGGAGGTAATACCCTGAGGGAAAAGATTCATTAAGGATGCAGGGTGAGCAAAGCCATAAGCTCAGACTGCTGGATCCTCCTTCCTAGTGACAAGTCTTCTTCGTTCACGCAGAGTACCCCGCCACTGAGTCCTGTCCCTGGACATGCAGGCCTCAGAAAGAATCCTACATTGTTTCATTCTGATACACAGAACTATGATCACACATTCATCTAAATGCTACTGTTTTGGGGGCATTTCCTTTCTATACGATCATCTTAATGCCAAATGTACAAATTACTAAAACTGAATGGGTCAGTAGTTTTTGTTTGGGCAGAAAAGCAAGTATAACAATTTTGTCAGACAGTGTGAACAGCCAAGGACCCCAGGAGAAATGAGCCACCCTTCCAAGGATGAACCTGGATAAGTTATATAGCCTCGAGTGAGGACGCAGTTTTCTTCCTATTACAAACCCAAGAGTAGTGGGGCCGATTTGGGTGGCCTCTGTTCCTATCTGTACTGAAGATCTTCTTCTATGTGAGAGAGAAAAGGGAGAAGAAAGAGGATGGATGAGGCAAAGGACAGAAAAGGAAAGAAAACAACACACTACGTGGAGAAAGCAATCAGGATGCCTCGCTGACATGGATCTGGGAATCTCTCAATTAACGGGTGATGACCATTTAGGATTGGCTCCAAATACTAGAGAAAGAACAGAACCACATTCCCAGCCAGACCCACCTAACACCAACCTGGGAGCACTTGAGTCGGCGTCCGAGTCAGCTTTTCACAGGGGCTTTCGTTTATGGATTTTCCATCCAGCAGAGGTCTCTAGTCCAGGGCTGGGCAGATCCGACCACAGCATGCTGGGATAGAGAGCACAGCAGCTCCCCCACAGATGCTCCAACCTGGAGGGGCAAAGGCAGGGAGCCATTACTAGGTCTGATGTTCTCATTCATATACATTCTCCCTCTCTCTTCCTCTCTCTCTCTCCACCATAACCCAAGCAAGACCTTCCAAAGGGTTAAAATCCTCAATGAACAGAAGCCACTCTTGTAGGTACGCTAAACACAAGCTGGGCCCACTGTGGTGAAGGCTGCAGCATTGACTCATTCCTGAGAAGGGTCTCTGACCGGTGATGCCCTCTGTCTGTGGAAAGTTTTCAAGCCAGATGTTTTAATTAACCACGGAAAGTACAAGCTACAACTAAAATTTCATGAACACACTGATCTGCCCCATGGAAAACCACAGGAATGTTCTGGCAGGACCAAGTCTGAATTCTTGGGACACAGAGGCCTGGAGTCATTCCCCTTAGGAACTCAAACAGAAAATTAACTTGCTCAATATGTTTCAAAAAAGCAAAATGAAACCCAGATTTAATCTCAATCAAACACGAAAAACATTTCAGAACTTCAAAGAACACCACAAAGACACCAAAGTAGAAACCACAAAGCAAGCTTTGTGTCCTTTAGTAATCAGAATGTATTTTCATTGCTGTGTGAAAAGTGCCACAATTTTATGGGCTGAACAACAAAAGAGAAACTAAACATCTTTGTTTCCTAATAGGGGAAATTATGTACAAAACCAATCCTCAATAAATAAGCTATAAGTATTATCAAATGTATATTGTACCCATAAGTATTACCAAATGTATACTGTATTCATAAATATTACTACATGTATACTATATCAAAATGTACATAGTATCCTTAAGTATTATCAGATATATACTGTATCCATAAATAATATCAAATGTATACTTTATTCATAAATATTATCAAATATATACTGTGTCCATAAATATTGTCAAATGTATACTTTATTCATAAATATCATTAAATAGACACTGTATCCATAATTATTATCAAATATATATTATATCCATAAATATTACCAAATGTATACTGAATCCCCATAAAAGCAATCTATAACTACTCAACCACTACAGAGCCACACCTTAGCGCCAGTGATCAAAGACACTCAGACAGTTGCTATTAAAATAACTGATGCAGAATAATATCGGGGCCAACAATTTCCGCTCCCAACAAGCAAATGAGGCAATCTTCTGACAGCAATTCTTGAGCAGTAAGAGCTAAGAGACTAAGAAGTCTTCACGTGTTAGCATTAATTATACTAGTAGCTATGACAACATCTATACATTCTAAATACTGAAAGCCTATGCAAGGAGTGGGACCAATGCTATTCTCAGAGATCAGTCTACGATTCTTTTTCTGTAGTCAAAACAGTATCCATCAACCCCTCACAAATATGCCAGAAATAGTATCATATTAATCTCTACCTTCACCTGAAACTTCAGTCCCCAAAACCAAAGAAATCAAGATAATAAATCATATAAGCATGGACTAGCCCATGGATAGTCTAAAGACATCAAACATGAATAATGGCATTTCTAGAATGTATTTCTATTTCCCTTTTGATGCTTTGCAGTTTATATACAATTAACATATATGTTTTCCACAATTATAATTTTTTAGGGTTTCTTTAAGAGTATGAGAATGCAAAACAAGACTGGGACATCTATCTATATTCACCTTCTCTGTAGACTGCATTTTATCAGAATAAGGGCTAATAAATGAACAATTATTCACCTAAACTCAGAACAGACTGGTCGTCTCTGATACAAAAATTAAAAATATTCTAAAACCTAAAATGCTTTCAACGCCAACATGGCGCCATAAGTGGAAAATTCTGTGATATGAAACTTTGTTTCATGTAGAAAAATTCTCCAAAACAATGTATCAATTTACCTTAAGGGTACATGTATATGGTGCCATGAGACAGAGATTAAATTTTTGTTTATACTTGGATCTTACCCTCAAGATATCTCATTATATAAATATCTCAAAATCAGCACAAAAAAAAAAAAGAGATCTGAAAGACTCCTGGTCCCACACAGCCCACGGAAGGGTATCACTGTGCAGCTCTTCACTCAGAAATTAAAAACCCCAGTGTGCAGTAACACTTCAGGCTGACAAACAATATTGTCCTAGAAACGTTTCTTGCTCTATTCCACAAAGTTACCACAGATAGAAAATTCTACCCAAATTTTGTTCTCCGTAGCCTGCCACATGCCCATCCCTTAATTAAAAGCCCCTCCTAGGAAGAGTTAACAGTTTCACAGTACCAAGGTCTTTAGTCACCCTGGAGGCTCTAAGCATCCCAAGAAACAAAGGGCACAGTGGCAGAATCTTAATCCTAGGGGCCTTGGTGATCGCACCCAGAGAGAAGAGAGAAGAGAGCCCATGTCCAGAGAGGTCAAATGCTTTTCCTCAGCTATACTCCAAGGAAGCTGGCATCTGAGTCTAGCTCACTCTGGGTGCCTCAACTCTGACCCTGTACATAGCTCCTTCTACCACTGAGATACCTCAGCATTCACCCTCAGAAGTAACACATGTATGAGTCACACACACCTGCTAAATCTGTATCAGCAAAATCAGAACAGACAGGAATTTGTTCCACTGAAACCGAAATTCAGGCAGGAAGAAACGAGAAGACTCGACTCCAGGCTTTAAAAGCCACAGCTCTGCTCTCAGAGAGGGAACAATGGCTGTTCTGTGCACTGGCCGCAGGTGTCCTCAACAGAAACTGCTTGTCAAGCTGGGAGCTCTCCGGCCTCGTGGATAACAGCGTAATTCCCCCCCAGTTCAAAGCAAGACAAGAGGTTTTCGACAAGATAAGACTATGCTGCATGACACTACCTGCAAGAGACAGGAAAGACGCATGCTCACCCGTTTTAGAAATCCGTGATTCGTGGTACCTCGTCCTGAGGTGTACCTCTAAAATCATATCGGTCTTCAGGGAAAGACATTAGCAGGTTGGGAAAGGGGAACATGTCTGTATAAACGAAAATAACAGAATGATCTCTGCCCGCGGCCTCACAGAAGGAGTAGCTTTTCCTTTCCTCCAGAATTAGTTCTCTGAAACAGGACCGCCTGTGCTCCTGCTAGCTGTCCACCTACAAGGTCCACTACACATGCAACGGCTGCATGAGAGTCTCACCAATGTGACTGGCCTGAAGAGCAAGGGGGCAGGCAGATGGCAATGACCAACTAAGAACCACTCACCGAAAGGCCTATAATGAGGCCTTCCCAGCATCCTCTCCCCACTGTGCCACAGGATAACAAAGGCCTCAACTGTGAGTGAGCCGCACCAGGGATGATGTGGCCCAGCTTTGTCACAGCCCAGGAAAGCACAATGAGTCTCCCTTCACTGGGAA
>NC_022027.1:23384099-23384954 GCF_000317375.1 Microtus ochrogaster
AAAGCACAATGAGTCTCCCTTCACTGGGAAGCCAGGGGGGTGGGGAGCTTTCTAAAACCAAAAAACCAAAAAAAAAAAAAAAAAATTTAAACTGGGAAGCCAGGGGGGTGGGGAGCTTTCTACCCCAAACTGCTCTTAACATTTCCACCATCTATGTCCATGGCTGCACCTAAAGAGGATACAGTGGGGACCATTAGCTGTTTCCTTACTGCCTCAGTTCTAATGCTAACGTCCAATGTCCACACAAGCAAAAGGACTGAAACGCTTGCTGATGTTTTCCAGCGACACCAGAGCTCTGTGACAAGTCACGTTCCAGTGATGTCCTACAGTCATTTGTCAGAGATGACACCGTTTAAAGTTAGCAGTCTGGTCAGAACTGACCTAGCAACCACAAACTGCACAGAATCGTGGTTGACGTTGGCGTTAGCAAATGATCTTTCTCAGCAGATGACTAAGGAAAATGAGAAGGGTGTGTGAGATAAGGCGCCGTGAATGCTTGCGGTCTTGGTTGTGTGTTGTTTGGTTTAGGGGCTGCAGCTAGCAGGCTTTGATGAAATGTGCACCCAGGAAGTACTACCCTCTGAGGGCCTGGATGTTTGACCGGCATTTGTCTCTTCCTTGCCTCATGTTCCATGGAAGATTTCTGCTTTGTGGGCCAGATTCCAGAAATGTCAGCAGAGCCAATTTATCACTGAGAAATTTCTATCTCAAAATGACCAGGCACAGAAGACCAGGAAGAATAGCTGGAGAACAGTCCTCTCGGAGCTGCGACAGTTTGATTTCATGAACTCAGACTGTGACCTTGGGTGATTGGCTCACTCGCTGAGCAAGTCTGATTCAAATACCCAGCGTCAG
>NC_022027.1:23386914-23407537 GCF_000317375.1 Microtus ochrogaster
ACATGAATGTGGGAAAGGGGTTAGAGGGAGAAGGAACTGACGTGGGTGAGTGGGAAATGGGGGACAGCAGGGAGAAAGCAGGCAGAAGGCAGAATGTGCTCTGTGCATGAATGAAATAAAAAAAACAAATGCATTACAAGGGAAGGAGGCAGTGATCTATGAGGAGACCCAGGAGCCGCGGTGGCTGCAGGCAGTCTCGAATCAGCGACCAGACAAACATCAGATCTTGTCAGATTTACAAGTCCCTGACAACATTCACCAGCGAAAAGGTGACAGATGTGGTCATTAAGTTTGGGTTGTTTAATTATTGGAAATTTATTAATTTAGCAAGCACTATACCCCAAGTACCGATTTGACAGTGCACATAGCTTCCATCTAATCCAGCCAATTTTGCAGTCATTCCTCATCCATACCCCCTGTAAAATACAGATCCTAAACATATAGGTGTACCAGGCTTTCTTTTGGCCACCAACCAGCTCCCAAGTCATGTCACAGAGATTTATTAAATATGAATGCTCAACCTTATGTTTGTCCCACTAGCTCTTATAACTTAAATTAGCCTGTTTCTCTTCATCTACCTTGTGCCTCAGGCCTCTCTACCTTCCTTTCATTCTGTATGTCCTACTCCATGTCTGACTGGCGGGCAATTGCCAGGGTGGCTGACCCTAGGCATCCCTCTTTCTTCCCCCCTCATTTTCCTCTTTCCTCGCATCCTCATGCCCATATTCCTTCTCCTACTTATTCTCTCTGTCCATCAGCCCTGCCAATCCCTCTACTGCCTAGCTATTGGTCGTTCGGCTTTTTATTAGACCAATCAGGTGTCTTAGGCAGGCAAAGCACTACATCTTTATATTGTTAAACAAATACAACATTAACGAAGGCAACACATCTTTACATAGCTTTTAGAAATGCAGCACAAACAAATGTGACACATCTTTGCCCAGTTAAAGTAATATTCCACAACACATAGACACATTTATGCTGCTTCCGTTATAATACGGTTTTTGTTTGTTTGTTTGTTTTATTGTTGTTGGGTTTCTTTTATTAAGCAAACTCTACAAACAAAAGTGTTAACAGGAAATGTTCTACTTGGTCTGACTGACTGAAGTACACACTTTCTTGTACTTTCTTGTTTCAATTTCAGGGTACATTTTACAACATACCAGATAGCTGCCAATATGAAAGAGAGAATACAGAGTGTGTGTGTGTGTGTGTGTGTGTGTGTGTGTGTGTGTGTGTGTGTGTGTTGGCATGGAGTACAACACTCCTCCACATTCCCTCCTCACCCCCACGGAAAAAGAAAGCATGCTGGAAACCATCCAATAACAGCCCTAGTTTTAACAAGGGGCATATCAGTTATTTTAGAAGCATTTCCTGCCTATATTATTTTAAGAGTAAAAAAAAAATAAATTGAATTATTTATTTTAGAAACTAAACTCAAGTTCAATTTTTAACATGCCAAATGGCTGTCTTAGCAAAGTTTCTATTTTTAAAAATCTGTTTTACTTAATTTAAAAAAGGGGGGTCCTGAAACTAGGCTGCCCAAGGCGTAGCCATCCGTGTTGTCCAAAAACTCGATATGCGTTTTACGGAAAGAGCTAGTGAAGGAGAAAGAGGAAGATATGGAAGGCCCACCCATGTGCTAATATTTAAGGCGAATGCGCCACAAACCCACACACGTGAAACATACTCAGAGCCAGTGTCAACAGGCACAGTAAGGAAGACAACAAACATCCAACAAAAAGCGACCAAAATGCAGGACAGGAGACAGCCAGCGTAAGATCACTGGCCTAGCATTTCAATACTCTGGATCTGACTGATCCCCAACACTGAAAAAAGTATGGGGAGAAAAAAGTGACCTGATGAGGGGGAGACTCTTCTGTTTTGTGTTAACACAGCCCGCCGCTCCATACTGCAGTGACCAAGACGCTATTCAAGTCCAGAGCCAGGATTCCCAAGACCATAACGCCAGTCTGGCACAGCAGGCAGAGGGCAGAGTCTAGGAATCGATATTCCTCGCTTACCACACATAACCAAATAATGCATACAACTGTGGGAGCCACCGGTTCAGTGCCTCTAGCCGCTGAGGGAGGAAAGGTATTGAAAGGCTCTTACGGTAATAACAGGCGATGTTTGGCTAGGGCTTCTCATTCATTATCCACACACACCCTGTAGTAGGAACCATTACAACACCTATTTTCAAACAAGTGAACTTGAGGCTGGGGTGTGAGATGATGACTTCACTGATACAAGGCTTTTAAATCAAGGGCCCGGGGTTTCCAAGCAGTCTCGCCATCACCATGTGTTCTTGCTGCTCCGACTGAAAACTCCCAGCGGGCTAAAGGCAGCTTTTCTACTCCACGCTAAAGATGCCCCATGACTACTCATCGCTGACTTCCAACAATTCTAGTGTAAGATGGTAAAAAGAAATGAAGATTCTACATTAAATCAGATCCTACCTCTATAAAAAATGGAGTCTACCTAGAGCACGCTAATGTATTTAGTCGGGTCTGTAGTTCCTTTCATGATCTTCCAATTAAAGCGCAGAGATGTGGCTCCGCGGTGGAGTGCCCACCTACTACCCTGAGAGGCTGGGTCGCGGAGGTGGAGGCAGAGAGGAAGACTAGGATGCCAGCGAATCATTCATCGTTCCTCAAAGCCCAGCCAGAACATAGCATGAAGCCCTCCCAGGTACCTCAGCATAAATGCTTATTGGGGGTTTGCGATTTCAGCGCTTCCCTCACAACGAGCACAAGCTGGTGTTTATTTCCAAGATTCAACTATCTTACCTTATCCATCTCTGCAGCACCTGACCATCCCAGCCTGTGCTCAAGCTGCCTGTCCTCCTTCTGGCTCTCCGCTACCTCTACATGTTCTGCCATGGGTTCCTTCCCACCTGGCCACTAGAATAGGAAAAGGTTCAAGCAGTTCATTCTACCCTGTGTCATTTAGTACTGGCTGTCACCCCGAGAGGATGGAGAATAACCTAGAAGCCCAGCCTCTGGGCATGCCTAGGAGGATTTGTTTAGCTTGGGTTAACCTCTCGCCACTCCTGTGGGGGATGACCTAGGTTAGGTTGACTGAAGTGGGGAGACCCACGTTAACTGTGGGCAGCATCGTTCCACGGGCTGTTGTGATGGTGAGGGTTAACCGTCAACGTGACAGACGGCGTCAGAATGGTTTGGGAGACAGGGAATTATACTGAATGTGATCCCTGAGGGGTGAAGATGCACTCAGTGTAAGCAGCTATTCCTTGTTGGGTTGTGGACTGAATAAATGGATGGAGAAGAGAGCCGAGTAGCAACATTGGCTCGTCACTCTGCTTCCCGACGGATGTGTTAATGGACAGTTCTATCCCCTCGGCTTTGAACCTTCCCGCAAAGATACTTCAAGATACTCTAGAACTGTGAGCTCGTAGGTACAATGTGGTAAGCCACCCGTCCGGCCACCATAACTTCTCCACCAAGATAGACCGTACCAGCCAACTGAGAGGCAAAATGAAGCCTTTCTCCCTTGAGTTATTTTCACTGGGTATTTTTTTCATACCAACAAGGAGAGTCCCTGAGACCCACACCTACTCACACTTCATGCCAACCTTCCCAGTGACTTCAGCACCCGGCCAACTGTGCTCTGATGAGTTCTGCCCTCCCATCAGCACACACGCATTCATTCACCCTTCACTAAGATGTCCTGTGCTCCAAACACAACATTCCTAGCTGGACCTCCTTGACGTCTGTACATCCTGACAACCACACCCAACTTCAGAGGTTGCTGGGACCCTCACACTTCTGGGACCCTCAACCTCTGACCTGTATTACAGCCATTCCCACAGACATATTTCTCACATTTTTAACACAGCACTGAGATGTGTCTTATGAAAAACTGACTTTTTAAAAATAGTGCTGCTTTTCTTTAATCTATCACGGTGGCCTCAGGAACACTGTCATCCTATAGTCAGTGTATATTAAAGACCACCTCAGTGCATGCATCTCTCCACTGCCCCACAACAGTGCTGTCTGACAGAACACTTTCATGATGAAAATGTACCAAATCAACGCTGCTCGTTACAGCAGCCACTGGCCACCCAGACCTTGAAATTGTCACGAATGTGACTAATAAAGTAAATTTTTAAACTTGAATTGTTCTGAAAGAGGTTTAGCGGTTTCTTGCTCACCATTCCTTTCGGCAGTTCAGCCCTTCTCTGAGCAGTCCCTGCCTTCTCCCTGAAACATAGCCTGAGGTGGTTTGAATAGGGATGGCTCCCCACGGTCCATAGGGAGTGTCATTATAGGAGGTGTGGCCTTGATGGAAGAGGTGTGGCCTTGATGGAGGAAGTGTGCCACTGTAGAGATGGGCTTTGAGGTCTCACTACGCTCAAGCTACGCCCAGTGTGGCATACAGTTTCCTTCTGCTGCCTGTGGATCAAGATGCAGAATGCTCAGCTCCTTCCCCAGCACCATGTCTGCCTGCACACTGCCATGTCCCACCATGATGATAAGGAACTAAACCTCTGAAACTATAAGCCAGCCCCAATTAAATGTTTTCCTTTATAAGAATTGCCCTGGTCATAGTGCCTCTTCACAGAAATAGAACCCTAACTAGACACAGCCCATTAAGAATTTTCTTAGTAAAGACAAGTGATAATCAAAATTGGGTTGACTGTTTTTCAAAAAGTTTATACCCCACCCCCTCCTTTGTTTTTGAATAACAACTCTGACAGCACACACAAAAAAGCAATAGTAATTTCTTTAAGGTGTTGTCGTTTGCGGTACCGAGGATCAACCTCAAACATCAACCTCAAACTTACTTGGTCAAAAATGGGTTTGCATATATGTTCTGATCTTATTAAAATTACCTATGATGATTTTTATTATCAAGGCCAAATAAAAATAGAGGCAGAACTAAAGTCTAAACCACAAATCCTGCTCAGTGAAGGTGCCTGACACAAAGGCAGCTTGGACTACAGAGGATGGAAGGGCTGCTGAGCTTCCCAGGAGCTCAGGTCTGGCACCTCAGCTGTCAGAAACACAATCATGTTTTCAAGGAGAGCTTTAATTTTAGTCAAACAAAATTATCTGTCATGATAAATTAATGCTAATTTGAATTTTATTGGTTTGCACTCTTGTCTGAATTTACTCTATAAATTTTTCATTTATAGAGTCATAGGCGAGCTAGAAGCATGAAGTTTATATACTTAGTTTTATGTTCAGGAATATTTAAGGTATATCATAACAAAATTATTTATTACTGAGGATTTATGAGATTTTATTACCCCTTTAAAAAGATGCATGAATTACTGAGGTTTAAGGAACATTGGTCTTTATAGACTTGGCCACCTTCGATACATTGGCCAAACTCTCCATAAGCCAACAGAGAAGCAAACAGAAAGGCACGAGCTAGCAATCATTTGCTGAGCTCCATCCCCTAGCACCCCAATTCTCTAGCTCCATGAGCATATCAGCATTTGGAGGCAGCCTGTCCTCTCTTTCCTCCACTAGAAGCTGTTTCTAATATAAAAGATGACTGGAAAGACGGCCTAGCCCTGTTCCTGCCACACACACACACACACACACACACACACACACACTTTGACTACATTAATTAAGACAAACGTACCTGGCAACAGCACAACAGATACGTGTCAAACAAACAGTAGTCCTGGGCCCAAGGAAGCTCATTTCCTGATGGGGTTCAATAACCGGGAAAGGAGAGGAACAGAGCATTGTTTTTTTTTTTTTTTCTCTCAATGAATACAAGGAGCTTGTAACCATTTTTTAACTCTTCTTATTCTTTACAGACCGCAGTCCCTTCTGTCTCGGAATGGACGTGTGTTCATTTTAAAGGCCTGCTGCCAAGATGCAACTTTTTGCAACATACTTGCCCTTAGGTCCATACCTTATGCGTCTCTTCTAGCTGGTCCGCCTAACCACAGAGGAAAAGGTCACTGCACTCGCATGCCTCCCTTGCTGCAGAGAGAGGGGCACTTGGCTGTCGGTTGCCTGGAAGACAATTGCAGGTACCCACCCTAGCTAATGCTGAATAAGGTTTACAATGAATGGTTTTTGTCTTGGCTAAGATTTATTTTTTTAAAAATTAATCAAGGGACAGAGAGGGAGCTCAGTGGGTCAGATGTACTTTGCAAGCATGAAGACCAGAGTTTGATGCCCAGAATCCACGTAAAACTGGTGGGCACGGTGGTTTCCATGTGTAATCCCAGTGTAGGGAAGGCAGACATTGACAGATCTCTAGGCTTCTCTGGCCAGCCAGCCTAACCTAATTGGTGAGCCCCACACCAATGAAAGACCCTGTTTCAAAGAAGGTAAACAGGATACCTCAGGATAGCACCCAACGTCCCCTCTGGTCACCATGTGTGCACACGTGCACATAAACTGGGGGTTAGGGGCAACTGCAAATGAGATGGCTCCAGGGTAAAGATATTTCCCTTGGTGACTGAACCCAAACCCTGTAAGCCACATAAAAGGAGAGAACCAACTCCACAGACCCTGTATGTGATCCACATATAAGGAGAGAACCAACTCCACAGACCCTGTATGTGATCCACATATAAGCAGGAGAGAACCAACTCCACAAAGGCGTCCTCTGATGTCTACATGTGTGCCATAGTATGTGTGTGCCCGCTCACACGTACTCACACTCATACACTAACAAAAAAAAAACATTAATCAAGTATAATTTGACATTTTGGCAATAATAAATTGAAAATAACCCTCATGTATAAAACCAACTTATATTTAAATAAATTTTTAATGAAAGTTTCTCAAATTCTAAAAACCTAAGGTTAAGATCTGATTTGGAAATTTGTTTGGTTTTAATCATAGCTACCTCAAGAGCAGGAGAACGCAATTACTTTCTGGCCCAAAGAGAAAAACAGAATACGCTATTAGTTTATAAGACGGCTGGTGCCGTGAGGTAACTTTGTTCAGTAATTCCCAAACCCTGGTTCAGGGTGGGTGAGCAAACAAGGGAGGCGCTGCCAAGTCTGGGGTGGTTTGAAAGAAATTGGCTCCCAACAGGAGGAAGTACGCCACTGTGGAGGCGGGCTTTGAGCTATCATATAAGCTCAAACCATGACCTGTGAGACAGTTCACTCCTGCTGCCTGTACAAGACCAAGAACTTTCAGCTAACCCTCCAGCACCACGTCTGCCTGCACACTGCCATGTCCCACCATGATGATAATGGACTATGCCTCTGAACTGCAAGCGAGCCCCAATGAAATAAATGTTTTCCTTTATGAGAGTTGCCATGGTCATGGCGTCTCTTCACAGCAACAAAAACCATAACTAGGGCACAGTCTAAAGACTGCTTGATGGGCAAATCTGATCAAAATGTTATTTTTTAAAGTGGGACAGTTTTGTTCAATTTCTACCTAGTCTTCTTTTAAGCTGAAACAGAAAAAAAAAAAAGAGCAAGACAGTCCACCAGACAATATACCCGAACAAACCTTCTAGAGACAGTTACAGTGTTGGTATTCAAGCACATAGAAAGGGGGCATTCCCAAAATAACAATCATAAACTCCGGCCTAATAAACTATTCTGGGAGTTGTAACTAAGAATGCCCCAAAACAACTCAACACAGAAATGGAGACATCACCCCATAAACTGATGAAATCTCAGAGGCCTGCCCCTGTGACACACCTCCTCCTCATCCTCCTAAAGCAGTCCCAACGGGGACCAAGCATTGAAACACATGAGCCACCACCACAGAGACCCACGCTGAAGTTCGGTCCACAGTATCATGCTGCAGACACACTAAGTAGTCTCTGTGGCTTGTTGAAGAGAGCAGCTCTGAGCTACAGGGGCATCAGCACGTCTGGGAAGCTTCTCCTAATGGTACATGTACAGACGGGCTGTCTGGTCTGGAGTCCAGAATATGTATATTCAAAAAGCAATGTACTCTAACGACCAAATGGAGATTTAAAGGGGAAAAAAAACTACACAGAAGCAAGTCGGAACTCTTCAAGACAAGCTTTCACCAGAGAGAGGAGAGAGAGGTTGAAAGGGTACCTATCGTCCATAAAGATGCCTTTTACAACCTGTATGCTGCTGTCTGAAATTCCTTTCGCATCAGCTTCCCACAACACAACCCAGAACCGTACGCTGTGCAAGAAAGGACCGAGACTGGGCATCTACGGTGTGCAGGGTCCTTTGTGCGTCTTCCCTGCTCCCCACGGTTGTCCCCTCCCACAGCCACTTCCTCCCATAGCTACTATATACACAGAGGACGAGAGACTCCCCCACAGAGCGGATTCCATCCCAGGTGGGTCTGCCCTGAGTGGAGGAATCAGTGCACCTCCCAGGCCGCCCCCTCTCAGTGCTAAAGCAGTGACAGAGTTTAGAGAAACAGGAGGGGGCCTGCCGCTCCCCTTCCTTGCCTTCCCAAGGCAGAATCTTAGGGCCAGTCTCCAGGCTACCATAACAGTGAATATGCACAAGACAGACGTGGGCCTTAGATCATCGCCACCCACCCCAGCCTCCTCCACACTCCCATAAATGAAAAGAAGAAAGGGTGAGGAATTGAGAATTCACAGAAAATTTCAGGTCAGAATAATCAGCGTTGAAAATGCTTCCTTATGATGAAGTTCGACGATCACAATATACACAGTGTAAGTAATAGTAACTAAGCTTGCCTAAACTAAATTGGTGTCAAAAACACATCATTTCACAGTCCCCAAGAAATCGATGCTAAGATTCCCATTTTTTTTAATTCAAAAAACTGAAGTGGGAGAAGATAAAAATAACTCTCCCAGTGCTTAGGAATGGAAGTAAAGACCTAGGATTCAGTGTACCCGTTCACACATCCCACCTGGGTCTAATAATCACCACTTAACCTATCAAGTCCGGGAGAGAGAGGACTTCCCCTTATTAGGAATTCTCCTGAGCTGTAAAATGCCTCTGAGTCACAAAAGAAGCAAGGGGGATATAGAGATTCTTCACTGGAGCTCCAAGTCTGGAATAAATAAGAGAAGCCTGTAAACTGATTTCCAGCTTAATGAATAGAAAATAAACAGAAGCCAGCAAAGAAAATGGAATCAAGACAGCACATTAAAGGGGAGAGCAATTGGCTTAAGTGTGGACCTTGGTGAAAGCAACCACAGGATGCTGCTCAGGGTGGGGAAATGCTACCAGGAAGCTCCCAGGGTGAAAGCCAAGGCGGGCAGGTGACAGCAGTGTAGGCATACAATAGCAGGGTGACAGGCTGCTATGAGGAATGGCAGGGAGGGCCTCACAGGTGCTGCCAGCCTGGCCAAGAAGCTCACCAGGCCTTGGAGAGGAAATGACAGCAGCTGCTGGTTAAGGGATTAGTCAGAGTGCTGAGGAACACCAAGCACGCTCCCATTTCCTCTGCCTGCAAGGGCATCACAGGCTTTCCTTTATGGAGGGTTGACTCTGCTCGTGGCGAATAAACCAGAGCATGTCTCTCCACGGAGCACACTCAAGCCAGCAAGCAGGATGACAAAGTAAGACTCCAGAAGCTGGATATGGCAGCAGGAAGTGCCTGTAGTCAGGAGAGCAGGGTTCCAGGCAGAGCTCCACCCACAGTGCCCTGGCCAGACAAGCCCTCCTGCCTGCGACTCAGAAGAGTGAGCACTCAAGAGAAGGGTGGGGCAGATGGCTACTTCTGCTGCCAGTCGCTTCTCTGCTGCCCTGGTCCTCTTCTCTTAACAAAGGACAGCAACTTCCATTACGGCCCTATCCTGGAGGAAGGGGAGGAAAAGGGGAAGAAGGGACAGAGGAGATTGAAGGGAGAAACTAAACGTGATGGGTGTACTGAACCTTCAGTAAGTACTGCAAGACCTGGAAACCCAAGCTACTAACAAGAGTCATAGAGCCAAGGCAGCTGTTACTACACGGAGGGGGTTGTCCAGTGGCGCAACTGTGCTTAGGGGCTTGAACTTGCCCTCCTAGACCCGAATTCTGTCACTTAATGCGTGAGAAGCATCAACTAAGGGTTAAGATGACCCAGCCAAACTGCGATGGAATGTTTCTTTGCTCTGCTTGAAATTCTATCAGCTCAAACCGATAGTCTGGATCACTGAAGGCTCTGCTCTCCTGTACACAGGGCAACAGGCTCAGAATTAGAACCTGAGTGACATCAAGACCTTCACGGATATCCCCACTTGATTGTGATTAGGAGATGGCTCTGTGGCTAAGAGCACTGGTTGCTTTTCCAGAGTACCCCAATTCAATACCCAGCACCCACATGGCAGCTCACAACTGTGTATAACTCCAGTTCCAGGGGAGCTGACACTTTCATAGACACACATGCAAGCAAAACACCAATGCACATAAAATAAGAATAAAAAGTTTTTAAACATCCATTCATTTAAAAAAGAAGCCCTCTAAAGGGGCACAAATAGTAGACACACACATATTCCAACTTCGACAATTATCAACTGGAGGCAAAATCTACTTAAACTGCCTGCATACACTCACCCGCACTCAGGGGGCAAGAACAGGCTTAGGAGATCAACGGGAGCCTCTGCTGAATCGAAACTCTTAGGGAGGCCAGAACTACATAAGAAAGCTATGCCATCAATAAATAAATGAGATTGAATGAATGAATGAATGAATGAATGAATGAAAAGGAGGAAGAGAAGGAGAGAGAAAAGTGAAATGTTTATTTTGACTGACAGTTTTGGAGATGCCAGCTGAGGAGGCACCAGGCACCGTGACCTCATTACCGGGCCTGTTTCTGGGCAGCACTTTGCATCCGAAGCACAAGGTGGGTAAAACTGCTCACCTTGGGGCCAAGAACTAAAATAGAGCAGCATGGAGAACACTGGGTCCTAACCCTCCATGACCTAAAGACATGCCCACACTAGGCTCGTTTCTTAAATCATGCACTGCTGCCCAGTACCACGACGGGGAGACCAGGCCTTGAGCACACAGGCAGGCTCCCAACTGTTTCAATGGGACCCTGTGCAGCACCAGAGCCCTGACACTGTCATACCTGCAAAAATGGGTGATAACTTCTGATCAGTGCTGACGCTTCTTCGTCTCTTACTGTGCTTTTATTTCCCCGAGGTTTGTGAACTTCTCATGTTCATTTCCCTAACTCTCCTTTTCCTTTTAGCCACATATTCACTAGAATCGGGGTCAACGGCCCCGCAGGCTTTTTTTCCCAGTCTGGATATACTGCCAAGCCCTCGGTGTTCTCACCCTGTGTGGCACCAAGGAAGCACCTTGAGCTCTGTCTCTCGCTCCACACACAGACACCGACGCTCCCCAAAAGAATAAACCCTAAGTTCCACTTACGTGTTGATTTAATTCAGAGACTACCCACTGAACACCTCTAAGAGCCAGGTTCCTGTCCCAAGGTAAATGAGGCACGATCCAAGGAGAACAACAATCCTGGTACAAGAGATGAGAACTATCTGAGAAGGTCCTCAAAGAATTTTCTGGATGAGGAGGGACCTAAGCTAGACTTTGAAAATGATGATTTGGGCCCACAAATGTAACAGCATAAAAGATGGCTCACGCGATGCTAAGGACGGAATGCCTCCAGCATACTTAAAATTGACAGCGATGCTGATAGGCAAAAGATTGCACCTGAAAAGCGCATGGCCAGGAAAGACTGAATATCCACTGAGGGATCTGGGAACCATCCCACACCAGAGCATCACTCAGTCTGCATGACAATCTCAGCAGCAAGTGAAAAGGATGCAGTGTGGATCACAATTACCTGTCTGATTGCCACCCCCACCCCCCAGCTAAGCCAATGGGAGGGGCCAAAGAGAGAAGGCCCTGACAGCGTCAGCTGAGTACCTGAAGCCAGAGAGCAAGAGGGGTAAAGCCACTGAGCTGGTTTTCAGCTTTGTGTACAAAGAAATGATTTTCTTAAGAAAAGATCGGTAATTGCCAGAGCGCTGACTACGGTTTGACCACGTCTCCAGAGTTCCCTTGTGTGAAGTTCACCCTGATGCAACAGTGTTGGGAGGCAAGGATTTCCCTGAGCCCTTGCATACTTTGGATGTGGGAGTTTAAGAAAAAGCATGCTTCCACTTTAACGGAAAGTTTTCTAGCCTGGAAATCTGAGCGGAGCAGTACTCCCCCAAACTTCAGAGACCACACTTCCATCACTCAGTACTAAGTCGACAGCAGGCATAAACACTCGCTAGTGTTTCCAAGTGGGAAATGTGGGAGGAAGGAGATCTGTGGTGACGGGTTAGCCCCTCTCTTGTCGGGGAGGCTGTGAGCAGTGTGCACGGCCATCTCTGCTTTTGTATTCAGGAGCTATGTGGGGTTGCCTGCAGATCACCATCAGGACCACAAACTCCTAAGAAACTGACGTAGGACACAAGCCTCCTTTCACAGGGAGGAGATCGCCACTCTCTCGACTTGCCTTTCATCTAATTAAGAGAGCATCGCTGTTTCTCTTCCTACCAGACAGCACGAACCCAAGTGCCTACAGATACTTTCTGGAATACGTTATCATGAAAAACTCAAAACAAAAGAAAGCCCTACAGAGTTCAGCTTGCCCAAGAAAGTGAAACGGTTTCATTCCCCCTTATAAGAAGGAACGAAAAAGGCTGTTTTATTCTCAGAATTTTAAAGATGACAAGACAGTAGCTTTAACAAATCTATAAACAAAATTCCCATGTTTAAAGAACCAGCCGAAGGCTGTACTTTCAGAAGCTGATTCCTCGAAACCCAAGAACATCACCAAATGGTCTCTTATCGCGCAGATGTCACCGAAAGCAGGTACTTGCCTACATATCAAAGCAAACAATGTCCACCTTCTGAGAATGACTCTGGGTTTTTACTTTCCTCTTTAACTTTTATTTTATACAGGATTTTAAGAGCTCACTTTCTCTTCAGCCCCATTAACAGAACATCTCACAGTGGCTGTCACAAACCACTTCCCTATTCTGCCTTTACTTTTCCTCGAGGACACTCACATAGAGGAGACAGTCTGCGACCCAGAATGTTTGCAGCTGTATAATGTGGGGCAAACAACTCGCCCGGTTCCCCACTAAACATCAGGGTGCAAAGATGCCCTAAGAACTATGCTGCCTAAGGGCTATTCTGCAACTTCGCTAGACATGCCCCACCCGATCCCGCTCTGAAACCAGCTACCTGGAAACCAGATGCCACGGGGCTTAAGGGTTGAGGCCACACATCGGTACCTCAAGGTCCCAGCCCCTCCCTAGTTACTGACACTTCTGACTGGAAGACAAAACCAGGCTCCATAATTCACTACAACAGGACAAAGGACTCAGGGAAACACGCTTGTCCTTGTATCATAAAGACTGCAACTCAGGGCCGGGCAAATGGGGAAGGCAGAGGGCACGCTCAGAGTTCTGGGGCCTTCACAGAAGCTGTCTTTTATGGACGTTCCAACATGGAGGCATGACTGACTAAACCATTCTACCTCACTACTCTCCCTGGAGGCCCAGAACGGCTATGAAAGTTAGAACTTTCTAATCTTGGTTCGGTCTTTTCAACCTAATGCTATGTAGCTGCCACCTCCTTGCCCAGAAGCCACTTCACCAGTATAGAGAAGTCAGGAGCCAAAGCAAAAACAAAAAGCAGGAACACAAGCATCCTATAGAAGTTACCAGGCTTACTCCAGGCAGCCTCCCCAGACATCCCCTCTACTTACCCCTACTTACCCCCTAGAAGTTCAAGGACACAACTAACTCTAACCAGACAGTGACATTCCTTTTGATTTCTGCGAGCAGCTTTGAGATGGTCAAGCTGGTAGGTGACGCACACTTTGGAATAACTGGGAAAACTCTTTCCCCAGATGGGAATGAAGTTATACAACATTCTGGATATTACTAGAAGCAATTTATCACACTGAGGAGAATCACGCAGAATAAAAACTGCCAGGAGATGCAGTGTTTCCCAACAGCCCGGAACAAGGTAAGGTTCAGAAGCATTTACAGGAGTGCGACAGGTTAATTTCACATCTGTTAAACTCAGTAGTTGTAAATACTGGGCAACATACATATACAACAATGTCTCCTTACTCACGGGGGACATAGTCCAAGATCTTTAGTAGATGTTTGAAACAATGGGTATAGTAATGATTCCTATTAATAACTCTTTATACTAAATTGCTTCTTATACATGCATAATTAGAATACAGTTTCCCCTTTTTAACCTAAAGCAAGCACTTCGTGTGTGTTTTGTTGGCACGTCATTCCTCCTACATTGCTGGGATGATTATTAAGTAAAGTAAGGACTACCTGAACACAAGCTCTGCCATAGCAACCGTCAATGTGGTAACCAAGAAGGCTGCTTAGTGACTAAGGAGTGGGTAGCATATGTAATGTGGACTAGCAGAGGGATGACTCACACAGCCAGTGGGTAGCACGTACAGTATGGGCATGCTCGATGGAGCTGACTTTCGGCGAGCCAAGTAATATATACAGAGGAGAAATGCTGAGCAGGGTGACCCACGACAAGAGGGCAGTGTATACAGGGTAGATAACATGCTGGGCAGGGTGACCCATGGCAAAAGGGCAGTGTCCACAGAATAGACACCCGCTGGGCAGGATGACCCACGACAAGAGGGCAGTGTCCACAGGATAGACACCAGCTGGGCAGGGTGACCCACGGCAAGGGGGCAGTGTATACAGGGTAGACACACACTGGGCAGGGTGACCCACGGCAAGGGGGCAGTGTATACAGGGTAGACACACGCTGGGCAGGGTGACCCACGGCAAGAGGGCAGGGTATACAGGATAGACACATACTAGACAGGGGTGGCTTATGGCAAGGGGGCAATGTACACAGGGCAGATATGCTAGACAGGGATGACTCCAAGTCCAGGAGGTCCAAACGGGGCTGTACAAAGTTTCGTTTCCCCACTCACGCCAGCACATAATTTAAAGCTTATAAAATTTGTGTTTCTAGGATTTTCCATTTAATAGCTCAGGGCCATGGTTGACCATAGGTAGCTGGAACAACGAAAAAAAATCACAGACAGGGGTGATAGTGTTCTGTGTCAGCCCTTCTTGGTTTTACTTTTTTTCTTTTTCTTTTTCTTTTTTTTTGCTAGTCATTTTTTTTTTCACTGTACGAGTGATGACCTGCACCAGCTTTGCCTTTTTATTATTGAGACAGAGTCTCTGTACACACTCCAGGCCGACCTCGGACTCCATTCTCCTGCCTCCGCCTCCTCAACTGTGAGGACTGCAGCTCGGAGCCACCGCGCTATTCTAGTGCCTTGGGAAAACATCTCCTCCTGGGCTGAGAAGCCAAGAAGTCAAAGGAGAGCCCTGATCAAGCCTACACCCAAATCCTCGACTCTTCTGATTCTTGTTTTGAAAACTAGAGTGGGAACTGGGGATATGTCTCAGTGATTAAGGTGCCCACTGGATAAGCATGAGGACCCCCAGAACTCACATAAATACAAGGTAGGCATGGTGTGTGTCGGAACACAGTACAAGAATGGAATCGTCCAAGGGGAATTCTGTCTGAGTGTTTATAAGAAAACTCCAAGAAAACAAGAGTCTTATGACCTCAGATTCCTCAAAAACATAAAAAAAAAAAATTGTAATATGTTTCCGTGCTCCTCCCAGGTGTAGCGGAGGAGTGCGTTTACTCTGGCTGTTGTTATTCATGTGCCTCTATGGAAAAATATGCTTTTGCCATGTGTGCCTTGTTCTTGTGACTGAACACCTTACTTGTATGATTCTTCTTAACCTCAAAGTATAAATTTCCTGGTGGTTTAAACAAAGCTGGCTGCTGCACGAAACTTCAGTCAACCTCGGTTTTAGGCCCCGCTCTCCCAGGTTTACACTGCTGACGAGAGCGGTCAACAATGCACAATGTAATTCCTGCCTCAGAAGAGGGGATCCTGGCCTCGCCACATCCGCAAGCTCCGTGTATGATTGAGAGACCCTGCCTCAAGTAATAAGGTAGTAAGTAATAAGAACTATCAAAGATGAGTCATGACATAACCTTGGGCCCGTACATGCATGCACACCCAAGTGCATACCCCCAACACGTGTCCAACATACATGCAAACATGCATACATATACAAATGAGAAAATAAAAATAATTAACATTTTTTATTTATTTGAAGGGGGATACTTGTTCAAAAAGGTACGCATGTGCTACAGTGAATATGTTGAGGTCAGAGGTCAACTTTTGGAAGCCTATGTGGTTTCCGAGGGTTGAACTCACATCATAGGCTGGGCACGGAGCACACTTATGCACTGAACCATCTCACCAGCAGCCACGTCTCCCCTCTTTAGGCTAGCCAACAGTACCGCTTGTTGTTTTAAATCTAGTATGGCTGATTTTTCTATCATATAAAATCAAAACTATTCTATCTGGTATAGGACATGAACTCAGGACCTGGCCAAAGTCTGGTAAAGGAGAGAACTAAGACCAACCAATGAGGAGGAGAGAATTCCAGGCACAGTCGCCACAGGAAGCTGGAAGGGAGAACCGGTCAAAGCCAGGCAATCAGATAAAGGCTTTTCACAGCCCTCAATTGAACGGCCACCTAGAAGGGTTTCCTTCCCCTCACGGTGAGCCCAGGCGCACAGGGTGTGGTTCCACCAACTCAGTGACTGCCAATTCATAGCCAAATGAGTTTACCTTAGATCAACTATCACATGGCGGGCAGTAATTGCATTTTTTCTAAATTGTTCTCAAAGCTTTACCTACCAGAGCTTCCAAAAAAGGAGAACCAGAAAAATGACAGCTTAGAGGTGGGAAACAGCAGCTGGGACCAGAAGAAAGCTTTCTCCAAGATGCTGCCACCCAAGGGCTCAAAAAGCTGAATTCTGGCAACCTCTGGCTGCCCCTCTACTTGTACTAAAGTTTTGCAGATTGCTTTTCGTAGTACATTAACGAGGTGAATTCCAAAAAAGAATAGGAAGAAAGAAAACGAGACCGCAGGTTTAAGAAAGCAGTAAACATGAGAACTAGAAATGGGGTGGGGGAGGGGCACAGAAAGAATTTCCGGTGAACTTTAAAAAGAAAAGAATCGTATCTAGTTTTGTTTTCTTAATCTAAGACACAGAGAGGTTATGCTAGGTTAAATTTTTATTTATAACGCATGGGTGAGCAGAAAACAGGGGAAATGCCTACTCTAAACAATCAGTTCAAAGCCAAGAAGCTCCTAGACCTCTCAACAGGACAGTATCGGTCTCAATAGTGAAGTAAATAGGATGGGTAAAGCCATTCAGTTTGCTAATAGGGATCCAGGGTTTCTCTGGGGTTTGCCCGCAATGAAGAAGTTTTCTACTGTTCTTCTCATTTTTAAGAGTATTTAGAAAATCAACATCTCAGATAACAGACTTATTACTGTTGTGTAATCTCGACCCTCTGCACACATTTATAAGCACGAAATCACCAGAACCACTTAAAATGGCAGCAATGCCCACTTCCCTACTCCTAAGCTCTGGGCTCCCAGGCACAGTCTAAGAGGCCATCAATATCTCTTAATCAATTGTACCCTACCCATGGGAAGGCAGAGGGAGTCGATTAGAGTCAATCAGAGGATAGTCTGTCTTTAAAAAGAGACATCACTTTGGAGCCATCCTAGAGCCAGGTATTGTCACACACACACACACACACACACACACCACACACACACACACCACACACACACACCTGTAATCCCCCAGCATGAAGAGCTAAAGTTCTAGACCAGCCTGGACTATACAAGTGAGACCCCATCACTCCTTCTATAAAAACATCCCCTTCATTCTGTCTATGAAGTCACTACTGTAAGACCCCATCACTCCTCCTATGAAAACATCTATGAAGTCACTACCAAAACCTCATGCTGACGTCCCACAAAGTAATTAGCTAGTACTCCAGAAGAGTCATGGCGAAAGGAACAACAGAGGTCTTATTCCATATGACAGGAGCCTAAGAGGACAGCTAACAATTATTACTAGCATAATAATAAAGAGTATTAACTAATTATTAATTCAACAGTTAATCCTGGACTCAACCTTAGACTAGCAAAAAAAAACCAACAACATTAATAGTGCAATGACTACCAAAATTTCAATAAGGGTTACAGATGAAAGCATTACATCGAGGCTAATTTTCTGATTTTAGTTAACTGTATGTGTTAAATAAGAAGTTAACATTTAGGAAATCTGGGTGGGAAATACAGGAGAATTCTCCTACTATTGCTACTATTCCTGTGGAGGCCTGAAATGCTTTCAAAATGAAAGGTTTAAAGTTTTTAAAACAGAAACAAGATAAAACGGGAGAGTAAAAAGGAGACCTAAATAGCTGCACCCTATGAGTCTGTGCTAAGGCTAAGGCTGCAAACAGTGGCTCAGCAGCCTTCCCGAGCCTTCAGTGGGTCTGCAGAGATGCATACATACATATCAGGATGCAGCCAATGCACCGTGCACAGCCTCTCTGGACTTCCTCTGCGGCTCCGCCTCTAACGTCCCATCCATGCCCCTTTTCAGCTCTAGTCTCCACTCGGCATTGGCCATCTGTCTTTTGAGTTTACATGAGTCTCTTGGGACTGGCGTTAACAAGAACCTGTCCCCCGAGGGTCTGGTTATTATACCGGCTAACTGAGAAAAACACTGAATTTTCCAAGCTACCAAAGCTCAGAGGCCAGATCCTGACCCGTGGTGAAGAATCTTGTGCCCAATACACCCTAGACAGTGCATTCTGCAAGCCTGGAACACTAGGAACACTGTTGCTCTGTGGCTGCTTCCAAAGGTAGCAGACTCCTCTGAGCAAAGGAAGAAAAGGCCCTGTTGTGAGGCAATCTCCCTGGAAAGCAGGGAAGGCATGGTGGTAAATTCTCATCTTGCCAAACAAATGCAATGATAAAAGACAAGATAAAAGCTAAGAGGCAAAACTAGATGCAACCCAATAAGGGGTTTGGCAGGAAGCTCTCCAGGTGCTAATGCTTACTGGGGTGGGGGCAGCAGGGTGCCCACCAGTGCTGTAGCCATGCTCCTGGGAACCACCCCTTACCCACATTCCTGTAAGAAGTCCGAATAAAACTCACCAGATTAAAAAAAAAAAAAGACAACAACAACAAACACATGTCATGTCCTAGTTTCATTTTTGTGACAAAATACCTTGACAAAAATCAACTTAGGGCCAGATATAGTGGCACACAGCATTAATCCCAGTAATTGAGAGGCAGAGGCAGACGGATCTCTGAGTTGGAGAGCAGCCTGGTCTACATAGTTCCTGGCCATCTAGGGCTATAGAGTAAGATCTTGTCTCTAAAACAAAAGCAACCAAAAAAAAAAAAAAAAGGCAACTTATGGGAGAAAGAGTATTCTTTAGCTGACAATTCCAGTTTACTGTCCAGCACTGCAGGGAATTTGAGGCAGTGGGAACCTTGAAGCGGCTGGCCACACTCACTATCAAGAGCAAGGAGAACTCAATGCATATATTCTAGCTGCTGCTCAGCAAGTGCCCCTTCTCTCTCAGTATCCAAACCCAGAAGATGGTCTCACCCATTCTCAACCTAGGTCCTTCCAGATCCGCTAATATAAACAAGACAATTACCCACAGACATGTCTCAGAGTCAACATGATCTAGACAGTCCTTCACTGTGACTTTCTTCCCAGGTGATCCTCAAGTTGACAGTTAAAACTCATAGACATGACATTGTTATACCCAGATCACAGAGTTTCCCGCCCCCAAAACCAACTAGGAAACCGGCCTACATTGACCCTGCACTACAGGCCAAGACTGCCTCCTTTCAGGGAAAGGTAGAGGTGAGTAGAGGTTGTTTGTCTCACCCCTTTTAGGAAAATATACATCTATGCTTATGGCCCTATCTCTAAAATCCTGTAATTAATCCAATATCAATGTTAAAGAAGTTGTACTTCGAGTCTATCCCATTACATCAGTCTCATGAGTCAGAAAGAGGATGCACAAAAGACCAAAACAAAATGGCACACAGAACAACAGAATCCTCCTGGTGTCTGGAGGCAGAACTGAAACTGAGATGTCCCCAGGAGCATCCCGCATGTCTATCTACAGAAACTAGAAAGATCCACTCTCATACAGAAGAGACCTGGGACCCAAACGCAGAAGGGCCTTGGGAACTTCTCCCTAGGTACCCCACCTGTGATTTTTTTTTTTTTTTTTTGGCACATCCATGTAGACTGTCTACAGGCTTTCAAGATTCTGGACCCTTTTAAAGAAGGATATCCAAAACAGAAAGGCACAAATGAAGCTTAAACACACAAAACACAGAAAACTCACTGGCTGACTGAAGGCTCTACAGGGCAGTGGTCCTGGTGGGCTTGGGGGATCCCAGACGAGCCCCCAAATGTTATGCCCAGATCACAGCCCCTTCCCAAAACCAACAAGGAAACTGAGTCCTGTATGTAAAAGCAAAGAACCTTTATTCTTACACAAGTCTGCAAACTTGATCTCTCATATGTCCAAGGTATTGGAGTGATTGGAGAGCCCTGAGCTCAGTTAGGGTTAGGTTTACCCCCTAATCTGTTCCAACAATCCAACTGGAAACTAAGTCTTCAAACATATAAGCCTATGGGAGATCATTCTCAATAAGAGCACCACACTAATTTTGACAAGAGAATTTCTGTGGCAGGATAACATTCGATCTATGGCATGAGATTACTCACCATTCCTATGCAGGACTAGCATGAAAAAGAGCAATGAGTGGG
>NC_022027.1:23408592-23421195 GCF_000317375.1 Microtus ochrogaster
GCTGGAGATTATCCACACTTTTTCTTTCACCTGATGGAGGAAAAAGGCAGCCTGGCAAAGATGCCACGTTGTCATTTTCTCAATGATACTTTTTGACTATCAAGTGAGCTCATTTTAGGATACATATTGAAAATCTTCAAATTGCAAGGTGTAACCTTAAGAAAGGAAATGCTTCTAAAATTAACGCATCGCTCCTTTTCAGAGAGATAAATCTACACTTGTCAGCAGCGCATCTTCCCTTAGCTGCTGCCTCAATTTATGGTCTCTCTTTCAAAATCTCCATTATTACCACTCCAAGGACATTCCGTCCTTTCCTCAAATCATTAGACACTCCATTAACTGTCATGAGCAACAATTTCAACTGCAGCTAAACTTGCATTTGCCAGCTCAGAGAACTTAAGTGCTTAGGTCTAAACTATAAACTAATAAAGCAAGACATACTAACCCAAATAGTCCTTGAGCATAGGGCTATTTTTAAACTACCAGTTAAAAGATTGGGTCTAATTTATTTTTAAAGAGTGAATGTTAGTTTAAAAGGAGAGATTAAGAAACCCCAATTGTTCCCTTTTATTTTCCAGTATGTTTAGCTTGCAGCGGCGGAATCCATCTGGGCCAGGAGGGAAAGGAAGAAGCAGTCAAATGCTGAAATGTCCCAAGAGATAACCAGATTCCTACTGACCAGGAAATACACTGGAGAGTTCAAAGCTGTGTCAGTTCCTTAGCAGGGACGGGGCGGGGGAGGGGGAGACTTTAAGAAAAACAATGTGGCTCTAGAGAAAGTCTCCAATGAATTGGCCACACCCCCAGAAGGCAGCTATCTATAAACCCAGCGGACACCAGAAACGGAGGGAAGCACATTTCCTATTCCCACCATCTTAGAATGGAACAAACATGCCCAGTAGTGAGGGCCCTAATCTTTGTGAAGTCAGAGAATCTCATGAAAGGTCTGAATCTTCTGGGGAGGCAGTGGCTTTTCTCAGGAGTGGGTCTCTGAGCCAACCTCTGTCTGCCCATGCTGCCAGGTTAGCCAGTACACTCTACTGGCTAGAGAGAAATGGGGATGACTGAGTGCAGGGCTATCCTAAGTGTGGGCCACAGACGGGAGTCGGTCTGCGAACTGTTACCAGATGAAGCCAGCACATAAACGGAGAGTGGGCATTCACAAGTGTGCACAGCCTGGGGCTGGAGAGATGACCCAGTGCTTAGGAGCACTGGTTGCTCTTCCAGAGGACGCAGGTTCAATTTCCACCACCCACATGGTAGCTCAAAACTGTCTACAATTCCAGTCCCAGATGATCCAACACCCTCACACAGATGCACGTGCAGGCAAAATACCAATACATATAAAATAAAAATAATATTTGTGAAAGTGTGCATAGCCATAGGGCAGGAATATCACTCTAGTCCCTAAACAGCAAACCCTCGCCTTGCAAGTGAGTGCCTATCAGGCCGATCATCACCTGTTCATGCTCCAAGAAACCAAGTTGAGCATGGTGAGAATCTAAGGCTAGTTTGTCAACTGCAACTATAAGAGATTAATCTTATAATAGCTTGTCAAGTGTAATCTAAAAATATTAAAACTGGAAACCCTTTTTTAGAGGAAAGATCCTCTAAACTTAACCATCATTGTGCAAAATAATCTCTGAAACTGGCGGAGGTTTGGAGATGGATTGGAATCTAGTTTTCTAGGACTTTATTTTGGGAAAGTGCCATAGCATGCCCATTTCACACTGACTAAAACCAGACGCCCTTTCCATTGTCCTCAGCGTCCCTTCGGAAGTTCTCTGGTATGGATGTCACCAAGTCAGAATCTCAAACAGCCAAAGTGTACGCTATCCTCAGCCCTGAGGTGAGCTACCAGCTACCCCAGCCGCCGGCAGACAGGCCAAATGAGCAGGAAGGAAACCAGTCTACAAGGACAAATACACGGATAGAACAGCATGTGTTCGCAGCACGCACGGAGGCATTCAACTTGGGTAATCAGTTTTCAGTCTAACATTCTGTCTAGTTATAATGGGAATTGGAAAATTAACAAGCACAATAGTGATTTTATGATTGCATGCTTTTAATGAACATGAACAAATTTTATCTTTTTGCATTATATTATACTACTTCTAACAACATTTACTGAAACGTAATCTTATTTGTTGTCTCTAAAATTAACTTTTAAGATTGGGATTGTACTTTATGTGCCTTCTATTTGTTTATTTTTTCTTATAAAAGTATTGAGTTCATGACAGATTGGAAATAAGAAAGATCTATACATGGGCTGGGAAACAGAAATGCGCGCAGCAATCAAGCTGGCTCCTTCCCTGGGGTGAGATGGGCCTAGCTCTAAGGTATGTGCGTCTCTTGTTCTTATAATTTAATTGTATATCGACACAGCGCATTTTATATGAAGACGTAAAATGTTAGTTCAGGAAAATTAATGTTTCTATGGGAACGAAGCTGAACACTTGAATGATTTAGAATAATTCAATACAAAGGAACTATGGAAATAACTGCTATTATATTCAGTGTGCAGCAGAGATGGCAGGAACTAAAAGGTGAAAGGAAAGCCCGGGATTTTGCCATCAAGGTATTTCACAAGTGTCTTAGGGTTCTTGTCCTATGATTCAGGAGTTGAACAGGACTTTTCTATTCTTTTGAGCTATTAGTCTGTCTGTCTGTCTATCTATCTATCTAGAGGCAGGTTCCTTACACCAGCTACATAGCCCAGCCTGGAACTTACATGCCCACGCCTTAGCGTATTAGTGTTCTCATAGAACTTTGAAACAACGCAAACTGAAAGTGGGCAGACTTCACTTTGTCAATGTTGTGATTGATGTAAAAAATCAACACAGAAAACTCTTACTTGTGCAAAACAGATATGAATGTAACATTTTTTAAAGTATGTATTTGTGTGTGCGTGTGTGTGTGTGTGTGTGTGTTTGTCTGAATGGATACATGAGCACCACATGCTTGAAGTGTCTGTAGAGGCCAGAAGGGGGCATCAGACCCCTGGAGCTGGAGTTACAGATGGTCAAGAGAGTGTCTCAGCAAGAGCAGGTGCTCGGAACAGCTGAGCCACCTCTCCAGCCCTAAATGCGACATTCTTTACATTTCTCCTCTTTGAATAAGAGATCAGCTGCTTGTCCTAACAACCCAGACAAAAGAGTTCATACTGTAAATACAAAATTCCATATAGAATATTCAAGAGATTCTGGCCCCCTGGCTCACACTGAGATATAAAAAGTTAGGCGATAAAAGACAAAATACCACGTATGGGTAGAGTCGTACCAATCAAAGAAGCATAAGGAATCCAAAAAGAGATCCTAACCAAAGAAAGACAATTGTTTTCTTTGTGAAACTGCAAGCTGATGTCTCTTTCTTAGTAACCTTCTGTCCACAGCCCTGCGCTGCGGAGGATGCACGTGTTAGCAGGCAGCGGCATTAAACAAATCAAAGCAGAGTCCTCGGCGGATGAACTCGGCTAACACCACAGAAAAAAAAGCATCGTTTTCCAGGCAGGGCCCAAAGGTCAAAAAACAAAAGCAGAATCGAAAAGTAATATATAAAATGTCCCCGATGAAATACCATGAAAGATCTCTCTTACTGTTGCCACAAAAAAATAAAATAAAAGCCAATGGCATCCTGAGTCATAAACCAAATTGATCCAAAGTTGGGGTTTAGCTTCGATTTGACTTTTTGTAGACTTCTACACTGGCCCAGGGTTTAGGATTTAATTTTTAATTTAGTCCTAAGAAAAATAAGTCAAACAAATGGGAAATACAACCGGACCAGACGGGTCCCGACCAGTCTCAACCGGAAAAGACAGGAACAGACTGGACCAGACAAGAATATACTGGTCCAGACCGGTCTAGACCAGTCCAAACTGGACCAGACGGGTTGCGACCAGTCCAGAACGGACCAGACAGGTCTCAACCAGACCTGACTGGTCCAGACCAGACTAGACCAGTCCAAACCAGACCAGACCAGTCCAGACACAGACGACACACACATGACACACACGGCACACGCATGGCAAACACATGCCACACATGCCACAGGACACACAGCACACACATAACACGTGCGTGACACATGTGTCACACATGACGCACACATGGCTCACACATGACAGACACATGATGCAGAAATGACAAGCGTGTGACAAACACGTGGGACACATGGAACGTGAGTGGCACACACATGACTTTGGCTGGTCCAGACCAGACTAGACCAGACAAGACCAGTCTCAACCAGAGCAGACTGGTCCAGACCGGTCTCAACCAGTCCAGACTAGAACAGACTAGTCAACCAGAGCAGACTGGTCCAGACTGGTCTCAACAGGACCAGACCAGTCTCAACCAGACCAGACCAGTCTCGTGCAGACCAGACCAGTCTCAACCAGATCAGACTGGTCCAGACCGGTCTTGACCAGTCCAGACAGGACCAGACCAGTCTCAACCAGACCAGACCAGTCTCGTGCAGACCAGACCAGTCTCAACCAGACCAGACTGGTCTAGACCGGTCTTGACCAGTCCAGACAGGACCAGACCAGTCTCAACCAGAGCAGACTGGTCCAGACCCATGCTCTACATGACTCTTGCTTTCTTCTGAGGGCTTTTCTCCTAATCCTTGTGCAATATCTTTAAGAATATCTCCAATCTACTTCATGAACCAGTTAGTTCTGAAATTCTTTTCAGTGTCACAGCCACAAATCCTGCGTTGGCCTGAGTCAGTTCCCTAAAACTCTAAGAGGCTCTTGGGGCTGCTCAAGGTATCTTGAGGGATCTAGCTGTGCCTCCTTTCCCTGTAATCGCCCCCCCAAATGCTCACATGCCAACCATTAGAAGCGGGCCTCATGGAAGGGGCTCTCCTCCCACTGAGGAGCCGACGCAGGCACACACCATCACAGGATGCCATCACCCACTAAAAGCCTCCCCTGCCCTAGGATACACTCCCAGTGGATGCTCAAGGGACACCTTCCAGGCAGTAGGAGAAGGCTGAGCCACAAGCAGGAGAGCTGCCCTATGAGCACAGCCAAACTCTGACTGGCTCTCCTGGCCATTACTCTAGTGACAGAAGCCAGGAGACACAGCCACGTAGCTCACCAGTAATACCAGGAGCCTTCACCACAAAAGCTTGACTGGTTTTCCTGCCGGGCGTGGCAGAGCTCGCCTTTAATCACAGCACTTGGGAGGTAGAGGGCAGGTGGATCTCTGTACGTTCAAGTCAGCCTGCTCTACACAGTGGGTGAGACACCCTCTATCTCATTAATTCATTAATTAATTAACTAACTAATTAAAATGTGTAATTTTTTTTAAAACTTGGCTTTTGAAATAAAAGTTGAAAAAGAAGAGGAAAGCATACTCAGACAAAAGGATTTCCATTGGCCATTTAAAGATGGCAGCATCTTTGTATTGGCTTAGAGAATGTTAAGTCCTTTGTGTTGGGAGGGAAAGTTGAAGGCTCCGTGTAAAAAAAAAAAAAAAAGCAAACAAACAAAAAATAATCACAAAGGCTATGAGGCCTTGGTCCAAGTCCCAGTGACACACCCTGGGAAATTTCTGTTTCCTCACCTACAAAATAAAGATAACAGGGTTTGGATCCCACATGGGCTTCTGAGTCAAAAGCAGGCACAACACAGAGAGTATAAGGTCTCTAGAACACAAAAGAATCTGCACAGAGAAGTACCGCCTAATATTTTACATTAAGCAACTTCATGCACAACCAAAAATGGATGTTCACTAAAATTTTAAATAAAAACCATGTAAGTATCAAAATACCCAGAGAAAACATAAAAAGATCAACAAAGAACAATTAAACAATTACAGGTTGAACACCCCTTCCCAAAAAAAAAACCTAAAATGTACAAATATGGATTCTGGTGTATCTTTGAATTTTGAATTTCAGATTAGGAGTGTTCAAACAGTAAAGCCTATATAAATATTCTAAAATCTAAAAAAAATTAAAATCTGAAACACTTCTATGCCCTAGCATTTCAGATAAGGGATACTCAATCTAAAATACGTTAAAAAGTCTAAGATTTTTATCTAACTATAAGAATAATATCATTTCTCTCTTTTCCCAGACTCAATCCTCCATCCATCTATAAATAATCTCACTAAAGTGACTTGGGATCAAGTCACTCCCTAGGACATCCGAGTTTCCCGGAAGAACTTCAAAGCCCACAGCCGAGTTCTGTCCCCTGCCCAGACTAGAATGAGCCCCCTGGCCTTGTTAGTCACAAGGTACTTAGGAAGGCTTACAATTCTACACAGGGTGATTACTATCTTTCTTATCCATTAGGATGACAGCCAGTGTATTTCACCTGCCAGTATCACCAACTATCAGAGGGCGAGCAGCCAGCCACTTCAACCTCTATCACAGCGCACACAAAGCTCATGTGAGAGCCTTCCCAGTTTGCTGCCCTCCTTCTGCACTTCTTCCAGAGCTTCACAATATGCCTGGGGAAAAGGCAGGGCAGACACAAAAACAAGGCCCTGAAGTTCACTGAGTCACCACCCAAAGTCACATTCTGCATTCTCGGGAAGTGGCAAGGAACCAAGTGTGTTCATTTCTAGCCTGGGGTTCCTTCCAGAACTTTCTGACACCCAATAAAATAGTAAGGCCTCCTCCGCCTTGCTTTGTTGGCGTCTAGACCCTTTAGCTTTTACTGTTCCCTTCTACCCACCTGCAACTGCTCCCTCCCCTACCTCCTTCCCACTTTTCATTCATAAGGCAAGTATTAAGGGCTGTGATTGATAGAAAAACCCTCTTTCTTCCTCTGGGGGTGCAGCCTTCTGGGGGTGTCATGTATGGTCATCTATTCACATACTAACTTAAAAGGAACACAGCCTCAATGTGCATACCGTCATTAGGAAACCAGTTCACACAGCAACATCCATAGACACAGTAACTCCAGACCTACCCTACCAAAACACCCTCCTGTCCACCATGGCCACTAAAGAGTTAACGGTCCTTCTTGCCCTCTTGGCTCAGAGTACACATGATCAAAAATGGAAACAGACTGAGGATCTTGTGTCTCTGGTTTACAGCATGAAACCACAGCTCCAAACACAACAGCAATAAACCTGCAATAATCTTCATGAAATATAGTATCAATTAAACGTTGCGAGAAACGTAAAGCAGAATAACTGCCACGTTAACATTCTCTGAAGACAAATCTCCAAAGACTCTACACAAGTAAAAACTGAGGCCATGAATATTTAATACAGCTGGCCTTATTTAAAATTTCCATGTTGGGCATGGTGGCTCACATCTGTAATCCCAGCACTTGGGAGGCAGAGGCAGGAGGATTGCCAAGATTTCAAGGCCAGTCTGGGTCAAGCATACTAAATTCAGGCCAGCCTGAGCTACAGAATAAAGCCCTGTCTCAAAGAAGAAAAGAAAAAAAAAATTAAGATGAAGTTTCCTATAAGGTGGCACACGCCTTTAGCCCCAGCACTAAGAATATAGGGAAAGGAAGATCTCCGTGAGTTTGAGGTCAGTCAGAACTACAGAGTGAAACTTTTGTTAAAATACCATACAAGTCTTAGAATGGTAAAGAAAAGAACTACAGAGGGTTAAGAGGACTAGGTTCTGTAGGAGTGCAAGAGCAGGAGGGAGTCATCTCCACAGCATCAGGGTGATGCTTTAAAGCCCCAGGGAGGGCACACAAAACAGTGTTCCACAAGGTCAACTCATGGCACCCTTAGCCTCTTTCTCGCTCACCCCAACAATTCCCATGCTGAATTTGAGAGACCAACCTCAGCTACAGCAAAGAGGGGGTGAATAAAGTATCTCTTGGAAGGAAGGACACTGGGGGATCCCTTGTCTTTGGAGGGAGGAATCCCCATGGGTGCATAGCTGCAAATGCATCCCAGCTCACTGCCACAGGATCAAGGCTTTTCCACACAGTAGCTAGAGGGTCTAGGTAGTGGTGTGTGTCCCTACTCTAACCTCCAGGGGATGGACAGCTCTGCCCAGGCCTCTTACTCCCCTGAGCATTCCTGCAGGAAGCCTCATTGAAATGCTCCCCCAATGACCAAAAGTGCTTAGCGCACTCTGTCCCCTTGTTCTCCCCACTCTGAACTGGGAAGAGGACAGTCTACCACTGAGAGCCAAAGGCCCTCTCATCTCATGTGTAACCAGGTCAGACGAGTTCTCGGTGAATAGGTGTGCCCTCGCCAAGAGCACAAGACCATCACCAGCCAATTCCACTGGCCATGCTTCTTTTTCTTCCATGCCTAGCAACAGCTGTGTGGAAACACCATCTCTATATACCTTCTTCTGAAACTACACAGGTCTCCCTGAACATCACTGCTCTAGAGTCATCTCCGTGGCTGTGAAAAAACACTCTGACCAGCAGCAACTAGCGGGGAGAAAGGAGGTTTCCGCTTACACAGTCTAGTCCACCACTGAGAGATGTCAGTACAGGCACCGAAGTAGGAACCCAAGCAGAAACCATGGAGAAACACTGCTTGCTGGCTCGCTTAGCTAGCTTTTCTTATACAATCCAGGAGGGACCACAGGCCTAGGGGTGGTGCCACCCACGGTGGGCTGGGCCTCCCTCCATAGATTAACAACCAAAGCAACACCCACAGACATGCCCACAGGCCAACTTATCAAGGACCCCTCAACTGAGACTTCCTTCTCCGATGACTCTAGGCTGTGCCAGGTTGACAAAAAAGCTAACTTAATAGTCACTGAGCCTCAACTCTAGCAGTGGAGAGAGCTTCCCAAAAATCTGCTCACAGAGTCATTAAAAGGAGGAAATCTAAACACACGGAGCATTCAGCATCCTCTTGAGACCTTTGCCCCTACCTTAGAAAACTGCAACATTGAGAGGTCAGGCTGAGTTGGTCAGTTTACTCTAACTCTTGGTTCTAAAATGCATAAAGGAGGACAATGAAAAGTTGGGGGAATAAGGTACCCCGGGAGCTGAGTTTAGACAGTTTCTCCATGTTCTCTTTTCATACTCAAGTGACTACCAGACACATTTCCCTTCAGGCCACACATTTCTTCCCTTCTGACTCCATGCCGAATCCTATGAAGCCTAAGTGCTCTTTCACTCAGGAGGTCAGGATGATGTCCTCTTCTGAAGAAAGCCATGAAACCCTGCCTGAGAAGACAGACCAGCATAACAGACTTTGGCCAGAAGTTAGCAGTACTGGGGAGACTAAAAATTCAGACACCCAGTATCAGAGACAGGGGACCTGGCAGGCATATGCACTCAACCTCAAGCCCTAGAAATAATAAACAAGCAAACATTACAAGCCAATTCTCAGCTAGTGGCTTGCCAATTTTCAGCTCTTGCCATTATATTTTCTCAATAAATATTAACAGTTCAAATAACCCACAGGTGTGTTGATGCCACTGGATTGTAACTTCACCAGGAGCAGGGAGCGTTGCATTATAGCTAAATACGATATGGAAGGGTAAAGCAAGGAGGGTGGTGGTGCTGGAAGGAACAGGCGAGGGGGCGGGGCAAGGCGTTATCCACCTCAGGAAAGAAGCAGACCTGGACACAACGAACTTAACCAGAGTCCCAGTGCCTGAAGGTGTGAGTCCGCTAACATGCTTTTAGCTATTGACTTAAGAAAGTAAAAAATAACGTGTCAAGTTCCTAAAAATCACTTATTGATTTTCAGCTGGGTGGTAGTGGCAGCACATGTCAGTAATCCTAGCACTCTGGAGGCAGAGGCAGGTGGAACTCTGGGTACAAGGCCAGACTGGTCTACAGAATAAGTGCCAGAACAGTCAGGGATTCACAGAGAAACCCAGTCTCAAAAAACCAAACCAACAACAACAAATCACTTGTTTTCTTTTTTCTTTTCTTTTTTTTTTGATCCTCCTCTGTTTTGTTGTGCTATTTTGTTGTGCTATTTATCATTTTTTTTTTGTTGTTGTTGTTGGGTTAGGGTTTTCTTGAAACAAGCTGTCCCTATGCAGCCCAGGCCGGCCTGAAATTTGCTATTAGGTCTGGGCTGGATTCTCCTCCTGCCTCAGCTACCCAAGTGCTGCAGCACCACACCCTGCTCAACTACTCCCTTGATAATCTGCTCTACTGCTTCCCCATAATGTTTTGGATTAGAACTTTGGATTCTACCAAGAAGGGGGTATTATTAAAAATGTAACGTTTAAGGCAGGAAAGATAATAATAATGATGATAATAATTACAATTCGGTGCTTTGTGGCCTCATATGTTAATTTTTGACTCCCCTAGAAGAGAAAATTTCTCTGCATTTGATCATCACAAATAACACTTTTGTCTCTTTATTGACTATGTGTATATCAGGACACCTAAAACATTGTTTTTTCCATATTTTGTAGGGGAGGTGATAAGCTGTTTGAAACTGTGTCTTCCTATGTCGCCCCTAACCGGCATGGCATTTGTGGTGATCTTCCTGCCTCAACCTCCTGAGTGCTGGCGGTACAAGCATGCCAGGCATCTCTTTTCGTCGAGAAAACCGTCTCTCTCACTTTCCTCCAACACTTTAACTGCATCCAGCGCGCACGAGTGGTTTAGAGTGTGCTTCTAGGCCCTGTGGTTCTCACGCAGACCACAAAGCAGATGGCTAAGTGGTTATGTCTTCCACAGCAACTCAATCGTGAATCTGAAATAATAGAGCTGGGGGAGGGGTGTAACAACTTGTGTGCGGACTGGTTACCTCTTTTTACGTGTCTTCGCATGACGGGACTATGATGAGACAGCAGCAACAAAAATCGCCACCACCGCCCCCCCCCAGACTGTAATTAATAATGTCTTAGTGCCCTGGGACCACCTGCAACATTCTAAGACAAACGCATTTAGCGTACGGGCTGTGTATTTACGGCACAGCAATGTCCTATTATAGATGGAACCAAAATATTTTACAACCATAAACACGAGCAGCAGTCCTCCTAGGCAGGCCTATCTAATTTCATCAGCATTCTGAAATTACATCTTTCACTAAATCAGCCTCAGGCCACAAATGCAGTAAGATAACATTAATTAAAATGCATAAAACCATCCAGGAGCAGCAAGGCGCGTAGACTGCATTCTTTTAAAAAGGGCAGAAATCCAACTAAAAATAGTAACTGCTTTTTGGCCAGCTTAAAAGGCTTGGTCTTACCCAGTGCCCGAAGCTACAATTCTGCCAGACTTTCTCCCAGGTAGGATAACAATTAGCATGTTATTCACGTGTCTGGTATGCAGTAGTTTTGCAGGTTGAGTGTGCATGCTCACTTAGCAACCATGGGCCCCTCCTTAGGTCCATCAAGCAGGATCTAAGAAGTACCGAGGCATCATGCCACCATACGTCACAGCTTCGCCATTCTC
Organism: Microtus ochrogaster; assembly: GCF_000317375.1. Taxonomy (NCBI): domain Eukaryota; kingdom Metazoa; phylum Chordata; class Mammalia; order Rodentia; family Cricetidae; genus Microtus; species Microtus ochrogaster. Next base: position 23,419,901 of record NC_022027.1, read on the forward strand.
CAAACATTCCATGTGATCCTGGAGAACCCGGCAACAGCGCTGCTCAAGTTCAGATCTCTGTTTCATTTTCAAATAAATCCCTATGGACCATACACAAACAGCGGCTGTGCAACATTAGTTGGAGATGAGCTACGTTTGTTTACGCCAGGGAACACGTATTTAATGGTGTAAAGATGGGTTGCATTCTTTTACGTTGTATTTGTTTAAACCTGTGAAATGTGTTACTTTGCCCACCGAAAACACCTGATTGGTCTAATAAAGAGCTGAACAGCCAATAGCTAGGCAGGAGAAAGAAACAGGTGGAGCTGCCAGGCAGAGAGAATAAATAAAAGAGAGAAAGGGGGAGGAGCAAAAAAAGGAGGAGAGAGGGTGCTAGGGATCAGCCTCCAAGCCACACATCCAGTCATGGAATAAGATGGGAAAAAAGTCATATAAAGAAAGACAAAAGCCCAGAGGCAAAAGGCAGATGGGATAATTTATGTTAAGAAAAGCTGGCTAGAAACAAGCCAAGCTAAGACCATAAGTAAGAATCCATAAATAAAAACAAGTCTCCATGTATTTATTTGAGAGGTGGGAGAGGGGCTCCCAAAGAGCAAAGAATAGAAAACAACAGCAACAGACAATCATAATTATGATTATCACTAATAACTGTTACTGTCTTCACACTGACACGATCTTAGTAAGTCTTCATAGAATCCTTAGAAACCTGTTCAAGGTAATATAAGAAAGGCTGGGGTCGGGACTAGAACCATTGCTGCTGGACCCCAGATGCCCCGCACTGGGTAGAACTCTGTGTCTTAGAGAATCATTTCAAATATAAACAGACACTGACATACACAGAAGCGAAAGACTCGGTGTTGTCGCTAAGACAAAGGGTCTCTGCATACACATAGGCATCACAATGTCACCATGGTATTTTGAATTTTACCTGTCCAGTTTTTTATTTCAAGTATTTGCATTCAAATAACCACAGGAAAGAAATGAAACCAGGTCAAAGATGAGTTTCAACTAGATATCTGGCTGGTGAAGTAGATGGAGATGTCATAAAACCAAGTAATATCACAGGTAACAGAAGGCAGTTCTTCGCCTTCAATATAGTAGAATGTGACACCTGTCAAACTGCTGAGGTTTCGGGTGACGGCTTCATAGTACCACTTTCTGCTCTCTAGTACATTGTCGTACTCTGTACTAAAACCAGCGCCATTCTTTTTTTTTTTTTGGTTTTTTTCGAGACAGGGTTTCTCTGTGGTTTTGGAGCCTTTCCTGGAACTAGCTCTTGTAGACAGGCTGGTCTC
>NC_022027.1:23422156-23434123 GCF_000317375.1 Microtus ochrogaster
GGTCACCTACGACCATCAGAAAACACAGATCTTTACATTATGATTCATAGCATAGGAGAATTACCGTTATGAAGTAGCAATGAGATAATTTTATGGCTGGAGGTCACAGTATTAGGACGGTTGAGACCCACTGCTCTAGGGCCATTTCAAAGACTGGCCATGGCTGGCTGTTCCGACCTATGTGAAGCAGGTGGGGTAAAGGGCTGGGAAAGAGCAGCGCTGGCTCCTCCTTATAGACGTGACTGTCTGCGTCACCCCCATCAAACGTTTGAGATCCTAACCACCCCTAGCACAATAATGGGAGATATGGCTTCTAGGAGGAGACAGGATTCTGAGTGGGACCCCATGAAGGGAACTGGTGTTCTTGTAGAAACACTTCCAGAGAGTTCTTGTCCTTTTCTTCCTGAAAGGATGTAATGAGAAGACAGTCACCTATGAGTCAAAGACTCATGTCTGAGCCATAAAGCAGGTCTCTAATCTGCCAGAGCCCTGATCCTAGCTGTCTTGGCTTGCAGAGCCATGAGCAAGACCAGTCACCTGTCTATGACGTTCTGGTGATAGCAGCATGATGAGGCTAGGAGAGACTGTGGAAGGATGGTTGTGCTCACGTTAACTGCAGAGGAGACGGGCGGTCCTGCCACGCACACAGCTGGCGGGACCGTAAGCTGAGACAAACTGCACTGGACAACTTAAAGAAAGCCAAACAAGCCACGCATGTCTTCCAGCTCAGCAGCCCTACTCCCAAGAACATGTCTAACATGCATGTTAGTATTCACCAAAGGCATGCACCAGACTCTCACAGCCAATAACTCCCAACAGCCAGAATTGAGTGTCAACCATAATGTGGGTACTTTGAAGTACACTCATGCAATGGAAAAGTAAGACAACAGAAAGGAAGAAACTATTAACCCCACAAGCTCATGGCTGCCTAAGCAGAAGACACAAAGAACACATGTGGTGTTTCCCAAAAGAGAACGCTGAACTTTAATGATAAAGATGATGGGAGTGCCGGCTCCGGATGGAAAGATGAATTTTACTGGCCTGGGTAATGGTCACACGGGTGGACACATGTGGCAAGAGGCATCAATCAATACACTTAAGGTCTGTGTGCTGCATGTCAGCTGTACAAGTCCGAGAGTCGGGTAAAGTGAGACACATCGGTCATCCCAGCACTCAGGAAGCTGAGGTGGGGAGATCATGGTGAGTCAGAGGCCAAGCCAGGCTATGCAGCAAGGCCCTGTCTCAAAACAACAAAACCACACAGTGGTTGTCTCCGGCAGGATTTCTATTGCAGTTATAAAACACGGTGACCAAAAGCAACTCGGGGAGATAGGGTTGATTTCAGCCTACAACTCCCAGGTCACACTCCATCACAGAGGGAGGGCAGGGTACTCAAAGCAGGAACTGAAGCAGAACTCATGAAGAAATTCTGTTTGCTGGCTTGTTCCTCTTGGCTTGCTCAGCCTGTTTTCTTAATGCCCCCCCCCCCCAGGGATCACGTGCAGGTAGCACCTAAGGCCCCATCCACAATCAGCTGGACCCTCCCAAATCAATCACTAATCAAGAATATGACCCACAGGTTTGCCTACAGGCCAATCTTATGGAGGTATTTTTTTTATTGTCGTTCCTTCTTAGCTGTGTCTACATTTTGTCTCAGGTTGACAAAAACCATCCTTCACAGTGTGGCCTTTGGGAGTGTTGCCATGAGTTTGAAGCCAGCCTAAGTCACACAGAATGAGACCCAGTCTTTAAAACTACATTAAAGGCTGAGTTATCTTACAGAGAGAGCTTGCAAGGCCCAGGGTTGGATCCCCAGCAGAGCCTTCCCCACCAAAACAAGGTTAAAGACCACACCCCTTTCCCTATAGGAAATTGCTAACACAAACGCCCCACCCAAAACAATTTTTGAGCCACTGCTCCCTGATATAAACACAATCTCTGGATGTGAGTGTGACTGGGGGGGGGGGGTGAGGTGTGTGGGTACAGAGGGATGTGGGCGTGGTGGTGCAAAACACACAGGAAGGGACCGGTCTAGACGAGCCCAGTGGTGCAGGCTTGCACTTCTAACCACTCAGAAAGATGAGGCATGAGGATCACAAGTTCAGGGAGCACTGAGATAGCAAGTGGCTATAAAATCAGGCTGGGGAACTTAGCAAAACCATCTCAAAATAAAAAAATAAAATGGCTGAAGATGTAGATACAGAACACGTGACTATTCCATGTGAGGCCCCGAGATAAATCTCTGCTCCAGCCAGGAAGAAAAAGGGAGAAAGAAAAGAGAGGGATCTGGCTGGAACAATTCATCAGTTCAGTTCAAAGAGTAGACTGGCTTCCCTTGACTCTGCCTTTCACATCCCCTCACGGGCCTTCCTTTTTATATGTGGGTGACGGAGCCTACGGAAGAGCAGCATCTTCTCAGGATCCATTATCTCTCCCTAGAGAGCGCTCATCGGGGACCCAGTGGAGTCAGGTCACACCCGAGAGGTTACAGGCATCAAGCTAAGCAGCAGCCTTGCCTAGCTCAGGATGCTGGATGCTAAGACTGGCGAGCGATGCCACTCACCAGATCCGATGACCAGGGTGAAGTGAAACCAACTCACCATGGTGCTTTCCTCCCTTGTCCAATTTCACCAATAAACAGCTTACTGCCCCCTTATCGGGAAAGATAAAGGGAAAGGGAGAAGGAGGGGAAGGAGAAGGAGACAGAGATGGAAACAGAGATGAGGCAGCAGCATCTACATGATCAATTAATTTTGACAAGGAGGCCAAGAGGACACAAGAAGAAAATGAGTCATTAGCGATAGTGGGATTCCCTCAGGCCAGAGAATGACACTGGACCCTTATCTGACGCTAGACACAGAAATTAACTCGAAATAGATAAGAGGTTTAAATATTAGGCCTGAAACCAGAGAAATCCTAGAAGAAAGCACAGAGAAACTTCTAGGTATCAGCACTGGCAACGTTTCTGTGCCTCTCACATGGAAAGCTCAGTCTCCAAAAGCCAAAATAAATACACGGCAAATGACACTAAACAGCTTCTGTATTGCAGAAGAAACACAAAACAAAACAGTAACTTGCTGAATGGGAAAAAATATTCACAATTCAATTATCTGATAAGGTGTTAATGCCCCAAATTCATAAAGAACCCAATCAGAGAAAAACAAATAATTCCACTAACAAATAGGCATGCGATCTGAACAGACAGTTCTCCAAAGACAGAAGATGCCCAGCAGGTGCACGGAAAGGTACTTCATCCAGATTCTTGCAGAAATGCATATGCATCCTGCTCCCCTCGGCAGCTGTTCTCATCAAATCAAAGGATAACAAATGTCAGTGAGGGTGTTGGGGAGGGGAACTCCTACACTGCTGGGAATGTGGATTGGTGCAACCATTATGAAAAACAGTCTGGAACTTATTAAAGAAATTTTACAAAGCAGTTAAACATCTGTGTACTGGCATGACAGAATGAGTGGAAAATTCTATGTCAAACTTCATGCGATCATTGGCAAACAAAACACACATGCACTAACAATGCATGCATATAAGAAAAGAAATGTGTTCGGATATAGGTCTATCTTCAAGGTGTCTTACTGTTGTGAGAATTAATTAGGCCAATAGATTTGGGGTACCAGCCTTAGGGCACGGCTTCTTGTGTTGGAGGAGGCTGCTTGTTGGCTCCCGACTTCTCAGCCCCAAAATAATCACACAGAAACTGTTTTAATTAAATCACTGCTTGGCCCATTAGCTCTAGCTTCTTGTTGGATAACTCTCACATATTAATTGAACCCATTTCTATTAATCTGTGTATCACCACGTGGCAGTGGCTTATCAGCAAAGTTTCTATGTCTGTCTCCGGTGGGGCTACATGGCTTCTCTCTGACTCCACCTCCTTTCTCCCAGCATTCCGTTTAGTTTTCCCCACCTAGCTCTGTTCCCCTATAGCAGTTCCTTTATTAACCAATGATATTCACAGCATACAGAGGGGAATCCCACATCTTTCTTGTCTGTGGATGTGACCTCTCATAAGGAAATAGGGAAGCGGTCACTCACTCTCTTGCTCTGGGGCTGGCTTGGATAGTAGAAGCAGACAGAACAGGCGGCTGCCGTTGGTGCTCTTTTCCACAGAACAACTGCAGCTTCATCTAACCTGTCCTGTATCAGTGAGTGTTCACCCCTACTATACATCTAAATAAATTCTTCTGAACCTCTCCCACACTCTCATGGGTTCTTGTTACACATGGTTTATCTGTATATATTCCAAAATCACAACTGGTTCTGACCACAAAATTTCAGTATGGAGCACTCAATCCACTGAATCTCCAAATCAAAGTTGGGCTTGGTGACACACACCTGTAAACCCATCACGTGTGAAGCAGAGGCAGGAGGAACACTGCAAGTTTGAAGCTAGTTTGGTCTATGAAGTGAGTTCCAAGCCAGACAGGGCTATGTGGTAAGATCCTGACTTTAAAAAGAAAAGGAGGGGCTGGAGAGATGGTTCAGCGGTTAAGAGCATTGCCTGCTCTTCCAAAGGTCCTGAGTTCAATTCCCAGCAACCACGTGGTGGCTCACAACCATCTATAATGAGGTCTGGTGCCCTCTTCTGGCCTTCAGGCACACACACAGAAAGAATATTGCATACATAATAAATAAATGTTTTTTTTAAAAAAGGAAATGGGAGGATTTAAAAAAATATCACCTTCCAAATGGTCCACAAGGAAATAAGATCCCCACTTCACAAAGACATCTGAATTTCAGTGCTCACTGCACCATCATTCTCAATAACCAAAAAGCAGAAATAATCTAAGCCAAATAATAAAGAAGCTGCCTATATCTTCAGAACAGAAGTCAGCCCTTAAAAACGAGATGCTGCCACTTGCCACAACGCAAATAAAACCTGAAAGAAATCGTACTAAATGAAGTGAGGCAGACATAAAGACAATCGTCACATCATTTGTACCTGGAGCCCTTTAAATTCAATAGGCAGAGATACAAAATAAGGAGCCAGAAGAAATGGGACATGTGGGTCAGGGGTTACAGGAGCAGATACACAGACTGAGCAAGCCTCGAGAAGCTGCACATGGAAGACACTGTAGTGCTGTCCTTGGGACTCCTGCCAAAAGATTTTTTTTAAGCTGTTCTTGGCACAAAAACAAAACTTTAAAGTGGGTAACTATGTGATGTGATGGAATTAACCTGCTTCACTATAGTAACCACTTGACTATTTATGTCTCCCATAACATTATCCTGGATACCTTAAATATATGCCACATAAGCTTTTCAATTTTATAATGTGGATAGTTCTTGCCAAATCAGGTCATTGGCCAAGTGGGGTGGTCATCCAAGGAGCCTTAGGTAGATAAATGTCCTGACTCGATCATCCCACCCCACCCTGTCTATCTTCTGATCCCAAGAACCACAGAGGAGCGTGCAAGAGGCTGCAGACACTAAGCTAACCTGCAGCCTTGCCCAGTTCGGATGGCAGATGCTCAGAGGGATGGGTATGCCATCACCTGACCAGAGGACCAGGGAGGAGAAGGCTGGAAAGTCTGCCTTTCCCTATACAAAGTCCTAAGACAGTATTCTGCACTAGGCATCTGCAGAGCCGGGCATCAGAAACAACAAACCAGATGAAGTCATTTCCCCTACTTATTTTAACCCCTTCATTCTACCATTGCAATTAAGGACCTGTTTGCACAACCCAAGATGAGCAAGTCTAGGAAAAAAACCACTGTGTGGAATGAACAGGTAGATCATATCTTTAATCCCAGTACTTGGGAAGCAGAAGCAGGAGGATCTCTGTTAGTTTGAGTCCAATCTGGTCTGCATAGTGAGCTCAATGGATGGATGGATGGATGGATGGATGGATGGATGGATGGATGGATGGACGGACGGATGGAGACAGCCAAGACCACACTGCCCAGTGCTCAGGTAGGAGGTCCTTCTGTATTTGTATTGCTTTCATTGGTTGAATAAAGAAACTGCCTTGGCCTTTTGATAGGGCAGACTCAGATAGATGGGGAAGACAGAACAGAATTCTGGGAGGAAGAAAGCAGAGACAGGCAGACGCCATGATTCTCCTGCCCGAGATGGATTCTGGTTAGACTCTTAGCCAGTAAGAGGCTAGAGCTAGTGGGCCAGGCAGTAATTTAATTAATACAATTTCCGTGTGATTATTTCGGGTGTAAGCTAACCGGGCAGCTGGGAGCCGGGCAGAACGAAAAGCAGGCCCGCTCCTCATACAACACGGTGCAAGAGTGGACCTGTGTTACATTCTCCTAAGGCTGCAAAAATTGTTGAAGATGGGAGAGGATTAACCCCCACTTTTCCAAAAGACCACCAAATCTCCAGAGGTGGCCTTGGCAGTAAACCTGTTCTCAGTGAACCCTATCTGGTCAAAGACTGGACTAGAAATTTTAAAAGGCAAAAATGAGTTATTACGAGCTTGAAATGAGAAACACCTGCCATCACTTCTCACCTGTTTGAACTCTTGGTCTCCAGCTGGTAGTATTGCTCTCAAAATGTTTTCCAATGCGGGACACACAATGTGGCGGACACAGACCACTGGGGGCAAGCCTTTGAGGGGACCCAGCCCTAACTCTGATTCCACCTCTGCTAACTGATCCACCACAACTGAACTAGTAGCACTTCAATCTCCCACCACTATGGACCCCAGCACAACAGCCACCACGCTGAACCCTAATATGATGGGCTGGAACTATGAACCAAAGCAAACTGGTCCCGGAAGCCACTTCTGTCAGGTCCTTAGTCACAGCAACCAGAAGAGTAACACTGGTAAATGCTAAGCTTTCCATTCAATTGTTTTATAAAGCCAAATGGTTTGACCTCTATTTTCCTATCTAGACACCACACTGTATGTGTGTTAGTTTGAAAGGAAATGGCCTCCAAAGGGAGTGGCACTATTAGAAGATGTGGCTTTGTTGGAGCGGTGGGGCCTTGCTGGAGGAAGTGTGTCACTATGTAGGGGGGCTTTGAGGTCTCATGCATGCTCAAGCACACCCAGTGTCTCAGTTCACTTCCTGTTGCCTGCAAGTTAAGATGTAGGACACTTGGATACTTCTCCAGCACCATGTCTGCTTGCAGGCCACCATGCTTCTCACCATGACAATAATGGACTAAACCTATGAAACTGTAAGCCTGCCCCAATTAAATATTTTCCTTTATAAGAGTTGCCATGATCAGAGCCCAGGCATGGTGGCACATGCCTTTAATCCCAGTACTCACTTGGGAGGCAGAGGCAGGTGGATCTCTGTAAGTTTGAGGCCATCCTGTTCTACAAAGCAAGTTCTAAGGCAGCCAGAGCTGTTACCAAAAAATAAATAAAAAGTTGCCATGGTCATGGTGTCTCTTCACAGCAATAAAATCCTAACTAAGGCAGCCATCTTGCTGGCCCCTTCTCTAGAAACCTCTCAACAATCAACTAAGTGGGCTCCAGTCTGTAGGTGAAGCAAACTGGGGTCAAGTCTGCTGTCACCATAAGTGACAGAGCTAGGGCTTGAAGCAAGGCTTGCAGGACAACATGGTCTTAGTTCTTCCCATAAACCCCCATCCTGGTATTCCTCAACCTGCCGCGTAGAAGCCTGCAATCCCCAGGGCTGCTTTCATTTGCGAGCTTAACCTGCTCCTTGCAGAGACTGAAGTTTTCTGCATCGTTGGTTCAGCAGTCTCTTAAGGCCCAGCCGGATACAGAATCGCTGTGGCTATAACACTACGGCAACTGTCCGAAAAGAACAGGCCATGGGCAGGGTGGAGGAGTCTGAGCAGGGAGAAGGAAACAGAGAGCATATTCATGCACTCAGTCAGGGTAGCGAAGCTGTGTTTGTGACTCCGTAGAACAACGGGGAAGTGAAGGGAATCAAGCCATCCACAGCAGTGCTTCAGGTCTGTTCAGTCTACCATCTAGAGACTCCTAAGCTGGTCTCTGATATCATTGCTTCCTTGAATGGTGTTCATACTCCCGACCCTGGATCCTCAACTGTAAGCCTCAGGTCACAGGTCCATCCACGTCACCCAAATCTCCACCAAGACCCACAACAGCTGCTCCACTCTATCTGCATCTGGAGCAGCCGCCCACTTCCAGCCACGGGGCTAAAACCCCAGCTCCTCCTGCAGTCTTCCCACCCCACTCCACATCCAACCCATGGACAAACACCAGAGGCTCCACTTGGACCAAATACTCAGCATCCAACCATCTCTCACCATGTCCACTGCGACCACCCTCAACCAAGTCTTCAGCATCTCTGAAGCCAGAGTTCCCAAAGGGTCTCTGTGGTCTTCTGCTGCCCCTGGTCTGTCAAGCCTCTTCTTTCCTCCCCACAAGGTGTCAGATGACTGTCATAAAGTGCAGGAATGCCACCTGTGCTGGAACCCTCGATGGCCTCGCATCCTCCCTGCTCTTAACAGTCTTGGCTGCCCATGCACCAGCTTAACCCCCAACAGCTCTTCAACCCTTCGCCTGGACTACTGGCCTCCTCAGGGACTACCTTTAGGTACCAAATATAGCGGTATGCACTTGGAAAGCTGAGGCAGGGGGATCATGAATTCAAGGCCAGCCTGGGTTACAAAATGAGACCCTCTCTTAAAAATAAAATCATAAAACAAAATGGTTCCCCTCTTCCTAGCTCACCCCTCATCCTCTTGGTCCAGTTTTTCAGCACAGTAAGTAGAGCCTATGATAGCACTGTGGCTGGCTGGCTGTATCTTCAGGTTTGACGACGGAGGTCACTTCGCACAAAGCTCAGAGTGTCTGCTCTATCCACTCCCAGATCCCTAGCACCTACCTAGCTAGCTGAGCAAATGGACCATCTCTGCCTAGCTGCTTTCTATCACCAACATCATATGCTAATTAAAAAAAAATCAATTGCAGTCAGGCACGGTGGCACACACCTGCAATCCTAGCACTTAGGAGGCAGATCAAGGGCACCAGGACCTCCTGATGGCCATAACAATCCTACAGGTTTTGGAGAGTTCAAGGCTAAACATGACTACATAGTGAACTAAAAGTCAGCCTATCTATTTAACACCTAACACTTAAGGCAAGTCTGTGATTACATTGTTTCTGCTCAAGCTCAATGCCCAGTGGCTGCCTTAGCTGCCCTTAAAGTTGAGACATCCTCAACTATATTTATGTTCTGGGATCCCAAGTTTGAGGAGACCCAGGGGCTGTCCTAAAGGCTAACAATTATTGGCTCCAAATGCTGTAGCTTCCGGTGGTGTTTACTTTTGATGGCCTTCTTTCTGAGTCTTGTCATAAGGAGCATGTTTGTCCTTTTACGATGAAAACACACACAACTGAAGCAACCAAAAAGAAAAACTACATGAGACAGGGGCATGGCTGAGGTCACTAGTATGCCACTCCCTCTCCTTTCTCCTAGGGACACAGGCTGGCGAGCCCCCGCCCCACCCCTGTGGGTGAGCTGCTGGGATGTTTCTCGTTTGTGATTACCTCGGCTCTGAACACAGGATGATGTCACAAGATAACGTGGAGACAATTAACAACAAATCAAAACCATCTTTAAATTGACTGCTTAAAAATACAGGTGGTTCACCAGATTTAAAAACAAAATCATGTTGGCTCAACATGTTGGTTTATTTTTTTTATTTTGCCTAATCAGCAATCTGTACACGGCCTTGTGCCAATGTTGGGCCCATTTTAATACTCTTTCCTGTACTTAAACATCATATGGTGCAAACTTTTTTTACTTCCTAATACCTAATTCAAACAGTGAAAGACAGTATCTGGCCGCTGACCTTGGCTGAGAGTGTGAACTGTGGCATCCTAACACTGATCTGAGAACAGCTACAGCCCTAAAGCTGGTAGGGTTTTTTTTCTTTTTTTTCTTTGTGTTGGTGTTTTGCCTACATGTATATCTGTGTGAGGGTGTCTGATCTTGGAATTACAGACAGTTGTGAGCTGCCGTGTGGGTGCTGGGAATTCAACCTGGGTCCTATGAAAGAACCTGAGCCATCTCTCCAGCCCCTCGAAAGCTGGTATTTTTTGAGTAGGTACTTTACTGTGGCCAAGCACTGATCTGAGTATTTCAAATTAGTCTGTCTATTGAATCACACTCTCATCCTGACCTCTACTTCCAGGGCAAAGTCTTTCATTCCTATTTAAAATATGAAAATAGGGGGCTGGAGAGATGGCTCAGAGGTTAAGAGCACTGACTGCTCTTCCAAAGGTCCTGAGTTCAATTCCCAGCAACCACATGGTGGCTCACAAACCATCTGTAATGAGGTCTGGTGCCCTCTGCTGGCCTGCAGGCATACACACAGACAGCAGATTTTGAATCCCTCAGTCCCTGTGTTAAATAGCCATTGTTATTTCCCATCTCCCCAGCCTCCTAATACTGTAGATAGTCCTCAGCCTCCTAACCCACTGAAGACCCTTTCCTGACTCGCAGCAGAACACTCCTCTTTCTGCCTCTGTCTTTTTGGTTCACATTGCTATTTTCCTAAGAGGCACACTGACAAATCCCTGTTGACTTGACCTCGAACTCTGGGTGAGAGAGAGCTATGACCGATTCACACCTGAATTCCCCACTCTTAATCAAGATCAAAACAAGAAAGTCACAGATCTGAGGCCATTTGCATCCCTTTGGTAATATAAGGACATCCAGTAAGAGTTCAGCAACCTAGGCACTGTGTATATCTTAACTCAGTTAATCCTTATGCTAACCCCACAGAGGAAGGACCCAGCACTGTCGCCATCTTGAAAACATGTGGGCAGTGGAAAAGTTTAAAAATCCCACCATCAATCAAGGTCAGTCCTAATAAGAACTATGTGCAGAGCCCCCCCTCATCTCTTGAGGGCCAACAGAAGGGATGGAGTGGATTCTAAGCCCAGGTGCCACAGGGTATGCGTCCCCTCTCAAAAAGTAAGCACTTACCAATGCTAGAGGTGCTGGCAGAGACGCCTCCTCCAAGGGAAACCCCACCACCTCTGACCAATGGCCTGCCTCAGGCAGTCTTTGTTTTAGTGGCATTACTCCACACAGCCATCCCCCCTGCAGGGTCTCTTCCTGGCGTTCTCCATGTGTCTATGTCTCAATCTCCTCCTCTAATGTGGACACCAGTCATGACAACTTCCGAGCTCAGGCTAGGCCATTATGGCCCCCATCTTATGGGGTTTTACATCTGCCAAATACCTTTTCCAAATGAGGTCAAGTTCAGAGACAGCGAAGACCAGAACAGTCTTCCAGGAATTTTCTCGGGAGATGCAATCCATCTCAGACACCTATCAGTGAGCTCAGCATACAGAGAAGAGACTCGGTATCAGTTAACCTGGTGATGGGAAGACCTTCAGGTCCTCACATCACTCCGGTGGTGAATGGTTGGAGATTCTGGAGTCTCGCTACAGACAAAGTGATAAGAAAACAAACAAAGCACGACATGCTTTAAGTAAATGAGACACTTCCTTTACCATGAGGATTTCCATATACCGGAAGCCAACCGACACACTAAAAATATTCCACATTCGGCACTTTCAGCCCGCTTCTCCTCTCACGCTGCTCACTTAGCGTGTGCCAACATTTACCACGTTCCAGCAGAGAAGCACTGTCCAATTCTGACCAATTGCTAGTAGTCAATAACATTCTATAACGGCAGCATATAATCACTGAGACTTAAGATAAACTCTGTGTGTGTGTTATATGTGCGGCTGTGTGGGGATGCGCATGTGCATACATGTACACCTGCATGTGGAACCCAGAGGTCAACGCCAGCTATCTTAAAATCATTCTCCGTTTTGTTTTTTAAGACAAGATCACAAAAAACATATAACACATAGAAAAAACTGTTTAACATTACATGCTTGGTTTTTGTTTTGTTTTGTTTTGTTTAAGACAAGGTCTCATTATGCAGCTCAGGTAACCCTTGAACTTGCAATCTTCCTGTCTCTGCTTCTGTATTAGGGTTCTCTAGAGGAACATAACTTGATATAATGAATAC
>NC_022027.1:23434223-23435134 GCF_000317375.1 Microtus ochrogaster
TGTGTGTGTGTGTGTGTGTGTGTGTGTGTGTGTGTGTGTGTGTGTGTGTATGGGGTGTATTAGGGTGACTTAGAGGCTAACATCTGGCTAGTCCAATAATGTTTGTCTCCTGAAGGAAAGGCCAAGAGTCCTCCAGTTTTTCAGTCCAGGAGGCTGGGTGTCTCAAGTGATCTTCAGTCATTGTAAAAGAGGAGGATATAATACCATTAAAGGAACACCTTAGCAGTCTGATAAAGAACTAGCCAGTGATAGTGAGAGCAGGAGCGCCTCCTCCTCCCGTGGTCTGCCTCCATGTGGGGCCCTCAGAAGTTAGTCTTCCGGGCTCACATGATCCAATCAAGAAAGCCCCTCAGAGGTATAGCCAGCTACTTGGTTTTTGTAGGAACCTGCCATGACTAGCTAAAGAGAAACCAATAGACCACCCAAAGGAAGTTCTTTACTTCCAGCATTAGCAGCTGCCAGTGTAGGACTCAGCCATCGATAAGTTTAATAGAGGCCTGAGTTTCAATAGTTCACCCTGAAGCAATACCTGGTTGCAGGAAGAACCACAGACTGAGATTACCCAAACAGACCATCCAAAGGAAATGCCTAACGTTCCAACAGGACACCCCTAGACAAATGTCAGTCAATCAGGGGTCCTGAACCTTAGAAATCCCTCAGCCCCACCTCTACTATTACAAAAACCCAATTCTAACTGAGCTCAGGGCTCTCTGATTATTCCAATACATTGGACACATAGAGAGACCAAGTGTGTAAACTTGTATGAAATAAAGGCTCTTTGCTTTTACATATAGGACTCGGTCTCCTTGTTGGTTTTTGGAGGACTTCACGGATCTGGGCCTAACAGTTTTTAGTTGATTCCAGATGTAATCAAGTTGACAATCAAGACTAGTAGCCATCACAAGTACACA
>NC_022027.1:23435339-23436763 GCF_000317375.1 Microtus ochrogaster
TCTCTCTCTCTCTTCCTGCTGCCTACAGATCTGGATGCAGCGCTCTCCGCTACTTCTCCAGGAGCATGTCTGCCCGCATGCAGCCCTGCTCCCCACTATGATGACAATGGACCAACCCTCCAAAACTGAGCAAGCCCCAATTAAAGGCTTTCCTTTCTAAGAGTTGCCGTGGTCATGGCATCTCTTCACAGCAACGGAACAGTGATTAAGACAGAAGGATTAGGAGGTGTGGCCTTGTTGGAGGAGGTGTGTCAATGTGGGAGGTTTGGAAAGATTCACCCTATTCCAGTGTGCTCTCCGCCTCTGACAGCTGTCTGCTGACAGGCCTTCGCTCCTCCATCATGAACTCTAACCCTCTACAACTACAAGCCCAGTAAAATACTTTCTTTTATAATCCGCCTTGTTCACTGTGTGCCATCACAGCAGTAAAAATGAAACTAACATAGCGCCATGATTAGCGCCATGTCCCCCTCGCCTGACTTCAACCTTTAAATTTAAGTTCTCCATTAGGTTCTGTCCAGGGAAACATCTTTGTATATGCCATATCCCAAGAAGATCTCAGGATTTCCTCTTCTGTGTTCCCCAGTACAGAAGTCAAACTGGAAGGGAAGCAGAGCAGTCTGCCCTCTCTCTAAGTCTCTGAGCTGCTCATTGAATGAAAGGCTGGCCAGGCATGGAACATTCGAGAGAATCCCAGTTTGAGGCTAGCTTGGTCTACATGGAAAAGCTTAGTCAGAACTTCAGAGCGAGACCCTGCCTGAAAAATCACACATGGGAGGTTGGTTACTCTTTATTCAGTTCATCTGCCTGGGATGATTCCAGCTCTGCGAACAAGGATGATAAACTGCACCTATGTGCCCTTGCCTATACATGACAGATGACAACATTCGGCCCTGTTGATACCCTACAGCACAACAGGTGTGACAGTCACCAACACACAGCACAGAAAATAACAACTTTCTTTTTTGTGGGGGTGGGGCTCGAGACAGGGTTTCTCTGTAGCTTTGGTGCCTATCATGGAACTAGCTCTTGTAGACCAGGCTGGCCTCTAACTCACGGAGATCCACCTGCCTCTGCCTCCCGAGTGCTGGGATTAAAGGCCTGTGCCACCACCACCGGTGAAAATAACAACTTTCTAATTGCTGTCATGGTGAGAAACACCAGCCTTCAAGGAAAGAGGGAAACAAAGTACTCAGTTATTTAAATAAATAGGCGTGACTCAAATCTTTCTTAATGGGGAGCTTTCCTATCCTTTGAGATGTCAGTGTCACGCCTGTACACTGGCCGGACGTCCTCTGCACCTGCGCACTGGCCGGACGTCCTCTGCACCTGCGCACTGGCTGGACGTCCGCTGCACCTGTACTGGCTGGATGTCTGCTGCACCTGTACACTGGCTGGACGTCCGCTGCACCTGTACACTGGCC
>NC_022027.1:23437043-23441739 GCF_000317375.1 Microtus ochrogaster
CACTGGCTGGACGTCCTCTGCACCTGTGCACTGGCTGGACATCCGATGCACCAGTACACTGGCTGGACATCCGATGCACCTGTGCACTGGCTGGACGTTCTCTGCACCTGTGCACTGGCTGGACATCTCTAGCTGAACATCCACTGCACCTGTGCACTGGCCGGACATCCTCTGTACTTTGTCACTCTGTGAACTGTGAGAAACACAGTCACCATGAACTTGGCAGACTGGTGCTCTCAGGACACCAGGAAAACAGTAAAATATTTATACAACAGGTTAACTCAGACTTTGGCCACTTAAATAGATTTGTGGGAAATTCCTTAGCATACATACTTATTAACCAGGAAATGTCTTTGAAATGACTTTGTGAGCTGGCCTCATACATAACTGACAGAAAGAACCCACGAGTCTGTAGAATATCACTGGAATGCCACGAACTGCCAAATTAACAGAAGGAATGGAGACACTAAAGTCTGCGTGAGTCACCAGGCAAAACAGACATCATAGGGTCTGAACATGTCCTCAAATCAATGCTCAACCCAAAACCCAACTTGCCTACTTGTAGTCCACTAATTATCTTAACTCAAACACAAATAAAAGTGCTAACAGATTATTCTAAAGGGCAACCAAAATTGGTTTGGGAAGAAACAATATGACCTCCAATTAAAAATAACAAAAAGTGAAGTAACAGCCTTCCTCTGGAGAAAACACAAAATAGTTTAGCAAGTAAATTCTTACTGCCACTCCACAGGAAATGCAATTTTCAGACCATATTAAATTTATACAACATTCTGAGGCTGCCAACCACTCTCCCCTGGTACCCAGGCCTCATCCTTTGTAGTTATGCTGAGCACGTCCTCAGGATACAATGTTCTGTGATTACAGAAATCTTTGATTTGTTTCTAGAGAAAACATCACAATACCGACTACATCTTTTTAAACATATATTACCTTTCATAGACTGGTGAAATTTTCTTTGTTTCAAAAACCAAGTAGAGACTAAGGAGATGGCTCAGGGGATAAAGCATTTGCTGCCTGGAAACATGAAGACCAGAGTTGGGTCTTCACACAAATGGGGCAGAGGGGCCTGGCCTGCCAAACTAGCTGACTCAGCAAGCTCTGGGGGCAGCTGAGAGGCCCGGCCTAAAGAGTGATTCAGGTAGCGGTAAATCTGGGCTCCACACACATGTACCTACAAACACAGAAATGTGCATACACCCACACGGGCAAAACAAACTAACAAGTAAATCACTTTAAATTTGAAAAATTAAGGCTAGAGGGATGACTCAGAGGGATGACGCAGAGGGTGAGGGAATTTCCCACCAAGCCTGAGAGCCTGAGTTCAATGCCAGGACGCACATGGTTGAAAAAAACTGACAGTCACAGGCTGTCTTCCCTCCTTCCCTCCTATACACACACACACACACACACACACCACACACACACACACACATACACACACCACACACACACATACATACACACGCACGCACAAAACAAATAAATGTAAACTTAAATTAAAGAGCAAGAAGAAAAGGGAATAGCGGCTCATGCTGCTAAAGGGGCTGAAGCACTTTAAGACTGCCACACGTGGAGGGCCAGCCTGTGCTACACAGTGAGTTCCCAGCCAGCCTGGGCAACAATGTGCAAAGGACTGATGTAAGGACATCACGCTGATCAAGTGTGATCCTCAAACCTAGGAACCCCGGATCCCTGCTGGTACCACTCTGACCATCTATTATCAAACCCAGATCCCTGGTACCACACTGACAGTCTCTCAAAGGAGAATAACGATAACAACCCAAACCAAGCAGCTGAACACAAAGGTTGATTACTGATCTCTTTCCGGCCCTTTTAAAGAGGATGGCTTAGTTCAGAACACTGGCTGCTCATCCACAGGACCCAGGTTTGATTGCCAACACCCACACTGCTGCTCACAAACATCTGGAACTCAAGTTCCAGGGGACCTGATGCCCTCTTCTGGTACCCATGGATAGGCACAACACAAATGTGGTATACCAGGCAGAGAGATGGCTCAGTGGTTAAGAGCACTAATTGCTCTTCCAGAGAAGCTGGGTTCAATTCCCAGCACCCACACGGCAGCTCACAACTGTCTATAATTCCAGTTCCAGGAGACCCAACACCCATGGCAAAACACCAATGCACATAAAATAAAAATAATTTTTTTAAAAAATATGTATGATCACAAAAGTTGTGCACAGACTAAACACAGTCAAAAACTCTTATACACATAAAACAATAATAAATTATAACTAAATCTTTAGAGAGAGAGAAAAAGCTATCCTTTTATTGATCCTAAATAAGGATAAATTGGATAAAGAGTCATCATTAGTAGCCCAGTTACAAAAGTACAATCAATTCAGAAGGACTGATGTGGGAGTCCCCTCTGTGTGCTGTGATTACCATTAATGAATAAAGAAACTGCTTTGGACCTATGCAGGGCAGAACTTAGGTAGGCGGGAAAGTTGGAATTGAATCCTGGGAGAAAGAAGGGCGGAGTCAGGGAGAAGCCATGAAGCAACAGGAGACAGACATGCTGAAACTTTGCTGGTAGGCCATGACCTCGTGGTGATGCACAGATTAATGGAGATGGGTTAAATTAAGATGCAAGAGTTAGCCAATAAGAAGCTAGAGCTAATGGGCCAAGCAGTAATTTAAATAATACAGTTTCTGTGTGATTATTTCAGGGCTGAGCAGCAGGAACCAACAAGAGGCCTCCTTCAACAGAAGAACTGCCCCAACTGATGACTATCTGAACAATTTTTTTTTAAAAAAAAAGCTAGGCAGTGGTGGCACATGCCTTTAATCCCAGCACTTAGGAGGCAGAGGCAGGCAGACCTCTGTGAGTTTGAGGCCAGCTTGGTCAACAGAGGGAGTCCCAGGAAAAGTCAGAAGATGAGCTAAGTGTGCGGGCCGTGCTGATCACTGCTCTAGAACGGGCATTTCACGGTGCCACAGCAAACCTGCCCTCCAGCATGGTCCCTCGCTATCCTGCCAACAGCTCCTCCAGCTCCTGCTAAAACCCTGATCCACTTGCATCTAAAGTCCAAGGCTTCCTCAGAAGAACATGGGCCAAAGATGGGCAGCCTAGGCTCTGAGGGTACACTTGACAGAATAAATAGCAAAGTGTCATGGTTTTTGAGGACAACGAAGGTTCATTTTGACAGTAATTCTTCTCCAAAGGACCTCAAACAACAAGGCCACAATGTGCCCCATGAGATCACATTCGGTCCACAACTCCAGACTAGTCTGGGTGAGCATGTGTTGCCTGCAAAGAGAGCTTCTGACAACACATGAACTTGGTGGTGTCAAGCTCAAATGACAAGGGAGAGCCACCTGTCTGTCCCCTCCCCAGCCCTCAGAGCACCAGGCCCAGATGCAGGCCACCCTGAGACCTGAGCTGGCTTACAGGTGCTTCAGTCCAGGACAAGTTCATTCCTCCCTGGAATTTTTACTGTTTCACCCATTTTTAAGTGTATAATTACACAACATTAAGTGCATTCATACTGCTATACACCTGTCACCAGCATCCATCCTTCGAACTTTTCTCCCCAGATGGAACCTTGGTCCCCTAGAACACCAGCTTCTGGCAGCCCTGCCAGCCACCAGCCTAGCTTCTGCCTCTGTGAGCTGACTAGAAGCTGCAGGGAAGGGCAACCGTAAACCTTTGTACATGGCTTATTTCACGTAGCGTGATGCTAGCTCTTTGATTCCCTAAAAATTAGCCTCCAAGACCCAGTCCTGAGCAAATACGTTTCAGATGAGACAAGGAGGGGCATATGATAATAATTTTCCTCCTTTGCTCACTGCCAAAAGGATGCAAGAGCTTGGGAAGGAAGAGACAGAAAGGCAAAGAAATCAGCCACCCTCCTTCCCAGAGACGGATCTTATTTCTAAGTCTGTCCACTCTCTCCTGCCGCTGGCTTTATGCAAACAAACTGTTAACAATTCCATCACCTTGGTGCATTCACGCGGGGACATCACATTCTTTAACATAAGCATCTACCAAAATGGCACGAGGTCAAACATTTTGAACTTAATCCCAAGGTCAACATGAAGGAAAAAATAAAGGTGCTTTCAGGAAAACCAGCACCCACCCCGCTCTCCTGTTTCACATTAGAGCTGCCTTAAGTTTCACTCTGAGGGCAGGAAACTGCTCTTGGCAAGACACCGTGGTATTGTTTAATAGCTAGTGTTGCAGAAGGAAGGCAATGCCTTCCCAAATGTTCATCTGAGAACAAATGTGAAGCAAAAATTTATATAAACTCCGAATGCAGCCATCCGTCCTCCTCTCATCTCTCCCAAAGGGAAAGAACACAAACCCACTGGATGGAAATCCCGCTTTCTTAGAGGAATAAAGATAACACTGCCACAAATCAATGTGCTCTAAGGCCTTTTCATTTTTGGTGGTGGTGGTTGTTACTTTCTTGCAATTCCCATGTCCTCAGAACCAAGAGAGAGAGAAAAAAAAAAGACAAAAATTCAATGAAACGCCATACCTTATTTAAAAAAAAACAAAAAACAAAAAAAAACCAAACAACCAGTAAGACACAGGCCTCCATAAACACTGAGGTGGTTTATGGGAATTGAAACTGGCCGCAGCAGATGACTTGGATACCTGAGACAATGACACACAAGAGGATGGAATGCAGGACTTCCTGTATTTATTTTAGTA
>NC_022027.1:23441839-23447415 GCF_000317375.1 Microtus ochrogaster
GAAGGGAAGGGAAGGGAAGGGAAGGGAAAAGAGAAGGAAGGAGGGAGGAGGCACAGAAAAGACAGAATGGAAAAAAGATCTCTTGTCTCTAACTAATGCTCCTCCTCGGAAACCTAGTCACTCTTTCTCTTTGCCTTCATGCCCTTAATCAGCTCACATCCAAAGCAGTGTCTGCATTTCCAAACGATAAGATGACAATATAAAGTCACAATTCAAGTCGAAACCCATGATCTGTTAAAGCAAGTACGGCAAAAGCATGTGAGAAACGGTTCCTATCAAGGTAGTTAGTTAGTCCAGCAAGGACTGTATTTCCCGGGCCTTTCTTCTCTGTTCCCTTTATGTTGCCAATCTCATCAGACCGTGAAGCTGAGCTCCCACAGGTGAGACGCAGTCACCACCTATGTCAGGGATAAAAGGCACACACCATCTTGGCCAAGACTGCTTGCTACCCATACCTGAGTTCCGGTGACCCTTTTCACAAAAAGAATTGCCTCGCCCAGTTACTTTCGCTTTGTTTATAAGTTCGTTTGTGTGACGCCAAGATTATCATTTTATTTCTAACAAGCATGTGCTAAAACAGCCTATTCTAGAAGTCATGGAAGCGATACTATAACTAGGACCCAGACAGCAGGCACCATAACGAGGTGAGAACAGTGTTTGTAAGACTGCAGGGGTACTAGGGATTCCGGAAGCCCTTCTGAACCATTCTCCATGTCACACTGCTTGTACCTTCTTCCAAATTGACATTGTGTACACTGATTATACAGGTATTGTGTTCATAAACACGCCAGGCTCTTGACACGGCCCTCATTTCCTGTCACTCGGGACATAGCAGAAGATCACCTACTCACCCCACCTCATCTGAGGGGACTCCAGGCCTCCAATCCCATCACACTCTTATTCCACAGCATCTCCTACCACGATGGATGAGTAAAAAACTCCTAGTTAAGAAAACAGAATGGTGCCAGGCAGTGGTGGCGCACGCCTTTAATCCCAGCACTCGGGAGGCAGAGGAAGGCGGATCTGTGAGTTCGAGGCCAGCCTGGTCTACAAGAGCTAGTTCCAGAACAGGCTCCAAAGCTACACAGAAAAAAAATCATATCTTGAAAAACGAACGGAAGGAAGGAAGGAAGGAAGGAAGGAAGGAAGGAAGGAAGGAAGAAAAAAAGAAAACAGAATGGTTTAGGTAGATACCGCACGTCTCAAGGGGGCTAGTTTAATCACCTTGGCTAAAGGACCTGGGAAAACAGGCTCTCCTTAAGCCAGGCTAAAGAGATAGGTGAAATTAGTTCTCTAATGAAATTCTGTACTTTTCCTTCCCAGAATCCCCACCTCTAGTGCAGAGGCTTAGAAGCTGCAACCATGTAAAGTCCTAAATCTGTCCACATAATAATAATTCTGAATTATTCAAAAACAGTTAACGTTTCCTTTTCTTCTTTCTTCCCCCCCCCCCCTTTCTTCTTTCTAAACATGCTTTCCTTAGCACTCTGGGCTTTCCCCCAACACTTATGGCTTCTTACTTTCTCTAAAGCCTCCCTCCCTCCATGTTGTGTTACAGAATATTTGCACACCGTGTCTTTGCCAAGGCGCCTTCTGATTGGTTTAACAAAGAACTGAATGGCCAATAGCTAGGCAGGAAGAAATTAGGAGGGACTTCCAGGGAGTGAGAGAAGAAAAGGAAGAGGAGATGGATCTAGGTGTGGGAGAGACGGCAGAGGTGACTGAGAGGGACGAGGAGGTGTAAAATGGAAGAGAGGAAATGCCATGTGACAGCACACAGATTAACATAAATGGGTTAGTTTAAGCTATAAGAGTTAGTTAGAAACAAGCCTAAGCTTCCGTAATTAATAATAAGTCTCTGTGACTTTCTTGTGAGCTGGCAGCCCAAAGAAAACTGTCTACAATGTGTCTGACCTGTCCGGCAGTTTACACAGTGTGCCTTCTTCCTCCTCTTACCCATTCCCCTTCTCCAAGCAGCCGAAGTTTACAGCCTGCCTGCCAGGGGGTTTTCTATTATCTTCCAATAAAACTGTCCTTGTGCTTCTATTTGAGTTCACCTCTAAATTCTTTTATCAATGAAACTATGACCATCGAAAGGTGACCCTGATTTCTCCTGTATCAAAGAGAGCACAGTGACATAAATCTCCACTCAAAGGGCCAGCTATGGAAAGAATATGTGCTCAGTAAACATATGCTCAATAGAAACACAAGGGAGTGAACGAACCCCTTAGGAGCCCTTCCTCTCTCACCTGCAGCAGTGATGACTGAAGTTATCTGGTTGTGTGGTCTCAGTTAAACATGACTTCATTTCAATTCAGTAGGATCTAGTGGTTTTGTCTGTAAATAAAATGGTGATTTCTATGCTATTTTACTTGCTAAATGAAATGTCCTCTGCATTTCTTTTGAACACATTTTATTTCAGTATTGGTCACACTGAAGAAGTACAAAAAAAAAAAAAACAACCCTATATTCTAGAAACAATAATGGGTTCTCTTTCCAAACCATTCTAGAATTTAAAACAACAGAAAAACAAAAAGACTTTTATGTAGACTCATACTGACCTCATAACATCAGAGTATATTGACCATAAATTCTCAAGAGGAGGAAGAGGGGGAGGAAAGAAGGAGGAGGAAGGAGAGGAAGAGAAGAAACAACAGATGCAGAAATGCAGAAAATGTGTTCTGTGGTATAGTTATTAAATCCTGAAATTACAGAAACTTTTTTTCATTCTTAAGGCCATTCTTCAACAATATATATTGATCCCCAAGGATTTTCCAACACTGAGAACTCAAATATAAAGGAATTTAGAACCATCCCACAAGGACCCACAGATTAATTTAAAAGCCAAAGAGAAGTGTGGATGAAGACGAAGAGTGATGGACTCAGGGTGTGAGAACACACCACCACCACACCCCTCCCCCGACCCATGGAGCAAGGAGAAGAGCCAGTGGTCCCTGCCCTGGGTGATGTAGCACAGCAGTGGCTTTCCAGGTGTGTCCTCAGTACAGCAGCACAGATGCTACCTGGGAATCATGACATATGCAGCCTTCAAACAAGGCACACCACAGAACAGGGAACTCCGGGGTTAGGGCCAGGCCAGCAAGATGTGCTTTCACTAGCCTGGGGGTGAGGTGGGTACTAAGTAAGTGATTTCCTGTAGGAGGATTGATGTCAGACAGATGAAAAACTGTCCATTAGGGATGGATACAGGCAGCAGAAGTCCTCTATCCAATGCCAAAGAATGCAAGGCACATTGTGCAAACAGCAGCGTGCAAGCCCAGGGCATGACAGGGGAAGCAGATCACCAAAGGTGTTGGGTGCCATGCCAAGCAGCTGGACTCTCAGCCTGCAGGCAGCAGGGAGTCCCTGGAGGTGCAGAACGAGCAAACCTTCACCTGCAGAGGATGTCAGAAACAGCCAAGGAGAAATGAGCAGGAGACTTGGAGAACGGCTGCAAACTCTATAGAGAGAGGCGACGGTGGTGGGAAGAAGCTGGAGGCTGTGGGGAATGGCAGGGCTCCACCAGGCTAGAGTGTAGGGTGGCGGGGCACTGCAGAACAGACTGAGCCGAGACTTGCCTGACACACCCGAAACCCAGCCAGCCAAAGGCAGTGGTCTAAGAAGCAGAGCGCTTCTCTGCTGGTAATACCATCACGCTGGACTGTAGCAGGTTCTATAGCTGTCAGCTTTCCTCTATAAATGAGAGTTCTGAGCAGGCAGAGTGGCCTTCCTAGTCAGGTTCAACACAGGCCATTGGGATCTATCTGTACCTGGCTTCTGGGAAGCCAAACAGAGATGCAAGCTAAGAGGTCATTGCTCGTGGGGAAGGAATTAGAAAAGTGCCTTGGTGTGAGGGTGCGAATGAGAACGGTCCCTCAGGGATCATGTATGTGAATACTTGGTCCTCAGTTGGTAGAACTGTTTGGGAAGGATGAGGAGGTGTGGCCTTGTTGGTGGAAGTGTGCACTGGGGATAAACTTTCAGGTTTCTAAAAGCCTGTGCCAGGTCCAGTGCCTGTTTCTGCATCTCTGCCTCTCTCTCTCTGTCTCTCTATCTCTGTGTCTTTTTCTGTCTCTGTCTCTGCTTCTATCTGGCAGATAAAATGTAAGCTCTTGGCTACTGCTCCAGTACCTTGTCTGCCTGCTGTTATACTCCCCACCATGACGATAACAGACTAACCCTCCAAACAGTAAGCAAGTCCCCATTAAATGCTTCCTTTTATAAGCTGACTTGGTCATGGCATCTCTTCACAGCAATAGGACAGTAACTAAGACACTTAGGATTGTTTGGGGTTGTTTTTTGTTCTTTTGTTTTTACATTTTCTGTGGTCTGTTAACAGCATCCAAAACCCGAAACTCCTGTTACAAAAATTCAACCGTAAATTTGATCCATTGAATGAAGCCCACAAAGGCTCATCTCCCTGTAGAAAGAGCTCCGAATAGTTTTACAAAGTGAAAATAAGACACAGTTCTAGGCCATGAAGACACAGCCACCTCACTGCAATGACAAGAGGCTTTCCTCTATTTCTATTTTTGGAATAACCATAAAACAGAGCATAGAGATGTTTCAGATCTCACTGATGGAAGCCTGCGTCTTTCCTTTGATTCTCAGAAATGATTCCTGGCAGGCAGATAATGTTGTGACCCAATTACTGGATATTTTGGAAGTAGTAGGCACTTAGCTTGGGGGATGAGCTAGTGGGTGCAGAGGGAAGAGTCACAAGCAGGCACTGCCACCTGCCTCCCACTTTTGAAACTCACGGCGGAGGAAGCAGTGACAATCAGGCAGGAAGCAATGCAGCAGCTCCCCTGACCTGCTTCCCGCTTTCTCACCGTTCCCGAAATAGACAAAGCTAAGGAAAATCATAAATATCACTCTCTCAGCCCTCTAGGGGAAGGTTTGGCAAGGGCATAAACTCGGGTCCCTGGGAAAAAAGGGGATGAAAGGCAAAGCTATTTATTGAGAGCCCTAGAATCAAGGGGTGGGAACAGAGAAAGAGAATCAAATTAGGACTACAAGAAACACAACCAATTCTCACACCAGAGTACATCTGAGGGATGGTCTAGGGACCCCCCCGAAAGGTGAGCTCTTTGAGTCATAAAGCAAACCTTGGTAAACCAAAAGTAATAATAATGGCTAAAGGCTGGGTGCCTGCCAAGTGGTGGTCTAAACCCTGAACCCCTGTTAACGTCTGAGGTCCTCAGAACCATGACGAATATTTTAGCTTTCCTGTGTGCAGTGGGGACGGCGAGGCACAGCATAACTGTGGTGTCCAACTGAACCCTCTCATGGTGCACACGTGGCTACCACATGACAGAGCGATACCAAGACCCCAAGAGTTTAATCTTTCAACACCAACACCCAATATTCTCCGCAGGGCAACG
Source organism: Microtus ochrogaster (assembly GCF_000317375.1). Taxonomy (NCBI): domain Eukaryota; kingdom Metazoa; phylum Chordata; class Mammalia; order Rodentia; family Cricetidae; genus Microtus; species Microtus ochrogaster. The sequence goes on from NC_022027.1 coordinate 23,447,224, forward strand.
TAGCCCTATAGACTGCACACTGGCCAACAGCATCCCTGACCACTACCTGCAAAGGCCAGTCGTTCTAACTCAAGAGCAAGACAAAATGTCTTCAGGCAGTGCCAAATGTGTCCTGCAGGGCAAAAGTGCTACACACACACACACACACACACACACACACACACACACACACCCCACCAGCAGGATCTGCAG
>NC_022027.1:23447515-23448437 GCF_000317375.1 Microtus ochrogaster
GCTCCTCCCTGCCCCGCTCCTCCCTGCCCTGCTCCTCCCTGCCCCGCTCCTCTCTGCCCCGACTCCTCTCTGCCCCGGCTCCTCCCTGCCCTGCTCCTCCCTGCCCTGCTCCTCCCTGCCCCGCTCCTCTCTGCCCCGCTCCTCCCTGCTCTGCTCCTCTCTGCCCTGCTCCTCCCTGCCCCACTCCTCCCTGCCCCGCTCCTCCCTGCCCCGCTCCTCTCTGCCCCACTCCTCCCTGCTCTGCTTAGACTGCTTCTCTGGTTGTTCCCTCCAGTCCCAGTTCCTTTCATTCTTTTCTACGTAAAATCCCACTGCATCTTTCTGGAAATTACTCTAAGCAGAGGAAAAGGCAGTATGGATAGAAGCCTCTTCACCCACCTGATAGCTGAGCCAAATGTTAGGGTTAGCCCATGTAACCCAGACTATCCTGTAACTCTTGTTCCTCCTGCCTGCATCTCCCAGCTACTGGGATCACTTATGGTTATCAAGCTCTCTCTTAACGACTGAACCTTAGCATATGTTCTTTTTAAGACTCACCCAGGGATCTCTGACAAATGAACATTTTTGGCCAGCTCACCCCTATCTCCCCTTCTGAGTTTGCTATGCCAAAGAACCATACGGTATCAGAAAATAAATCTCTTCGAAACGGCTGACCTAGATCACCTGTACTCTAACTTCAAGAAAAATCAAACTAAACATACCTCAACTAAAAGTAAATCCAAAACCAGTACATAGCAGCTGACTGCCTGTGATCCTGGCACTTAGTAAGCTGTTTGAAGATAAGAGTTTAACATAGTTAAAGTCAAGCCAACCTTGGCTATGCAGCTGGGGGGGGGGTGTCAGGAGAGAGATGGAAAGGAAAAGAAAGAAAAGGGGAGGGGAGAGGAAAGGAGGAGGGGAGGGGACCAGGTTTGTCACACAA
>NC_022027.1:23454708-23466500 GCF_000317375.1 Microtus ochrogaster
TGCCTGCTGTTATACTCCCCACCATGACGATAACAGACTAACCCTCCAAACAGTAAGCAAGTCCCCATTAAATGCTTCCTTTTATAAGCTGACTTGGTCATGGCATCTCTTCACAGCAATAGGACAGTAACTAAGACACTTAGGATTGTTTGGGGTTGTTTTTTGTTCTTTTGTTTTTACATTTTCTGTGGTCTGTTAACAGCATCCAAAACCCGAAACTCCTGTTACAAAAATTCAACCGTAAATTTGATCCATTGAATGAAGCCCACAAAGGCTCATCTCCCTGTAGAAAGAGCTCCGAATAGTTTTACAAAGTGAAAATAAGACACAGTTCTAGGCCATGAAGACACAGCCACCTCACTGCAATGACAAGAGGCTTTCCTCTATTTCTATTTTTGGAATAACCATAAAACAGAGCATAGAGATGTTTCAGATCTCACTGATGGAAGCCTGCGTCTTTCCTTTGATTCTCAGAAATGATTCCTGGCAGGCAGATAATGTTGTGACCCAATTACTGGATATTTTGGAAGTAGTAGGCACTTAGCTTGGGGGATGAGCTAGTGGGTGCAGAGGGAAGAGTCACAAGCAGGCACTGCCACCTGCCTCCCACTTTTGAAACTCACGGCGGAGGAAGCAGTGACAATCAGGCAGGAAGCAATGCAGCAGCTCCCCTGACCTGCTTCCCGCTTTCTCACCGTTCCCGAAATAGACAAAGCTAAGGAAAATCATAAATATCACTCTCTCAGCCCTCTAGGGGAAGGTTTGGCAAGGGCATAAACTCGGGTCCCTGGGAAAAAAGGGGATGAAAGGCAAAGCTATTTATTGAGAGCCCTAGAATCAAGGGGTGGGAACAGAGAAAGAGAATCAAATTAGGACTACAAGAAACACAACCAATTCTCACACCAGAGTACATCTGAGGGATGGTCTAGGGACCCCCCCGAAAGGTGAGCTCTTTGAGTCATAAAGCAAACCTTGGTAAACCAAAAGTAATAATAATGGCTAAAGGCTGGGTGCCTGCCAAGTGGTGGTCTAAACCCTGAACCCCTGTTAACGTCTGAGGTCCTCAGAACCATGACGAATATTTTAGCTTTCCTGTGTGCAGTGGGGACGGCGAGGCACAGCATAACTGTGGTGTCCAACTGAACCCTCTCATGGTGCACACGTGGCTACCACATGACAGAGCGATACCAAGACCCCAAGAGTTTAATCTTTCAACACCAACACCCAATATTCTCCGCAGGGCAACGTAGCCCTATAGACTGCACACTGGCCAACAGCATCCCTGACCACTACCTGCAAAGGCCAGTCGTTCTAACTCAAGAGCAAGACAAAATGTCTTCAGGCAGTGCCAAATGTGTCCTGCAGGGCAAAAGTGCTACACACACACACACACACACACACACACACACACACACCCCACCATCAAGATCTGCGGAGATATAAATGGCCGGCCACATTTCTACCCTCACAAAAGGATCCCAATGTTGGCAGAGATAGGCTGCAAGAGCTCCAGGAGCCGAGGGTGGGGAAGGAGCCAGGAAAAGGCTTCTGCAATGGGGATTTCCACAGAGGCCATTCGCCACAGCTCCTCGCCCCTGCACCACCCCACTTCTGTAGAGGAGGGTCAGCTTCCTTTCTCACCACCCCTGTAAAACCCTGTGCAGGCCTCCACCAACACTGTGGCACGCTCCTCCATCTCCCTGGACTGGGCACAGTGCCTGGTACCAACTATGTATTCAATAAACATTTGCTGCATAAAGGAATGAGCCCCTGAAGCCGAGGTCTCTGGTATCACCAATAGTCTCTCTTTGCTAATAAAGTTCCATTCTAACGCAGAAAGACCCTATGGTTTAGGAGTGTTTCCCATGGTATCTATGCCCCGGTAACTGAGTGTTCTCATCAGGCCTCAGTCACAGCCACAAATTATATCACCTTAGCCCACCAAGAATGAAACAACCCAAGAAACCTAGCTGATGCCAGGATTCCCTTTCTACCTACGGACGGTACTGCCCAGTTACACACAGTATTGCCCAGCTACACACAGTACTGCCCAGCTACACACAGTACTTCCACCTACAGACGGTACTGTCCAGCTACACACAGTACGTCCACCTATAGACGGTACTGTCCAGCAATGCAAACTATTTAATGTAGAAGGTAGCCTGGCCCTTGCCTAGAACAAGTCTACTGAACAAACTAAACAAAGACCCCAAGTTAAGAACACAGTCAGCAGCAAAGCACATGCAGGATGCCTAGAGAAACACGCCATCTCTCTGAGGGTGTCAAGGCCAGAGGAGCCAAAACCTCAGGCTAGCCTTGGGACTACTGGGGAGGCCCTGAAATCCTCATCCAACAACTCAGCCCTCCAGCGCCTGCATGAGCCAACTACCTACCAGATTCCCCTGTATTTTGTTTATTTTTGGTTTCTCAAGACAGAGATTCTTTGTGTAGCTCTGATTTTCCTGGAACTTGCTCTATAGACAAGGCTGCCCTGGAACTCAGAGATCCCACTGCCTCCCAAGCGCTAGGATTAAAGGTGTACACCATCACTGCCCGGCTTTTGTCTGTATTTTTACAGAAGAAATCTATCCTGGAATCTTCCCAGAGAGTTAACAGAGAAACTCAGTTTCCAATGTCTGGAAATCATATCTGGACCCTGCTAGTAGATTTGTAATCAGATGACATCTGCACTTGAGGGCTACTCCTGAGAGGTGATAACCCTGCCACCAACAGGCAACTTCCAGCTAACTGTGGGCTCTGAAAGCAGCTGAAAGGTAAACCTCGTGAGACTGGCTGGTCAGCAAGTCCCGAGGACTTCTCTGCCTCTTCTCTCCAGCGCTGGGATTACTGACACAAGGCCTAGCTTTTACGTGGGTGCTGGGAACTGAATTCAGGTCCTCATGCTTGAAAAGGCAAGTACTCTACTGACTGAGTGACCTTTCCAGGCCCACTAAGCACAGATATCTACCGCGTTCGTTACCTGAAATGCGTTATTTACTCTGTAAAACTAATATTTCAAACCTAGAAGCTTTCTTCTTCCCCTGACCCCACCCCAATAGTACCACCAACACCAACAAGGTGAAAACCAACAATTCCAGGGGCCAACCATTCTTCAGCTTCCTCTAGCCATCTCGGGGTCATCCTGGAGGGCGTGATAGCACGGGGGCCCACACTAAGCCGACTATTAAGCAATTCTTGATTTCACTTGTCTCGATTCCAACAGCAATTCCTAGAATCACCATCTCCAAATTGCAAAAGCATGTTGTTCTGCCAGAAAGAGGTCTGCAGGCAAAGAAACAAATGCCAAGTTACATCTCCAGGCCTGCCTGCAGGAGTCACGTTTCGGCCATTCGCGCTGTCTGCTCTCGCAGGCCCCATGTTTCATCTTGGCCCTCTGCTTGTCGTCCTTGGGCTATAATTCAAAAATACTCATTGGTTCCCAGGGCACTTTCAAAATGAGTTCCTTCACAGCTCCTGGGACTTCGGGTGACACTGCATTCCTGGAAGGCCCAGGGCTCCAGTAGCCCACCCACAAGCTCTATGTGTTGGTCTGGCTTTGCTACTAACTCAGTCCCAAGGGCAGAACTCGGCATCTCAGGACCAGATTCCCAGACTTAGCAATTTCATGGACCATTAAGCTGCCAAATGAAAATATTCCCATTCCTTCACAAGGGATTCTTACCCCAAAATTGGAAGGGTATAATCTCAAAGAAAACGGGCACCTCTCCTCATTTGGAGGCCAATGAGGCTCCGGCTCCATCATCATCATTATCATTTCAGGGAGGGCGATTGGAAATGTCACTGACAGACTCTCAGCCCTCAGGCAGGCACTGTACTTTGCATACACAAAACATTCACGTGTACCATGCATACAAATTCAGATCTGATTTCTAGGGTAGTGGATGGGAAATGCTACATCCTGTCCCACCAGTAATGCCAAGCCTTCCGTCCCCGGCAAAGGAACTCGCCCTTCCTCTCCAGAACGCTGCAAAGTCCCCTCCAGTTGCATCCTCCCAAATGCACGCTCCTCCTTCCAGCTCAGTTCAAAACTCGGTATTTTTAGACAACTAAAAATAACAAAGCCACACTTCCTCCCACTCCAAGCATTCCTGAAGCATACTTGCCAATGTAGCTAAACTTCAGAAACTCCAGGTACTGCCCAGCAGGCAAAATCCTGCAGCATCAACAAGAGGGAAGGGGCACAGTGGTTAACTTCCTAACATTCTCAAGTCACCAACACAAAGAAAACCTTCAATGCACATTTCCACCTCATTATTCTTCCCTACGGTCTCTCTCCTTTGCCTCTGGGAACTCATGCATGTTATACATTTTATATACCAGGAAATTATACATTGGGATTTCCCCCCCTTTAATTCTTTCTTGCTTTGTCTGTGTCTTTTGTTGTTAGTTAATTAGTAAGTTACTGTGCTGACCTCCCATGCCTTTAACCAGATCCGGCCTCTCCAGTCTTCACCACAGGATGAGTTGCCTCCTCCCCCTACTTTCTGTTCTTACCACTCTCCTCCTTGTTTGCAGTTCCAGCCTTGCTCCTTGCAGGGGTTCAGAACCCTGACTCTCCCCTCCCCCAGGAGGGCCAGGGACACTGGTGTCCCTGTCCTCACTGTTCTTAAGTAGTGCGATAACTCTGGCTTTCCTCTCCTGCCTCACTTAAAGATTAACAATTGTAGGCTTTGGGCGCACTCTGAGAGCAGTGCATGCATAACTCGGAACAGGCCTGCTCTCGATCCCATCATCACCTAGCCGGCACTCCTGCTACAGCAGCAGCCGACCATAAACGCCCGCACAAGTCATCAAAGATGCGCACGTCAAATGGCAGTGACAATCAATTCCTACAGCCTAGAGCTGCGACTCTCACTAAGGGCGGAAGGTGAAGGAACCAGCACGGGAAAGACTACTAAAAGCATGCAGGACAGACCCCAGCAACCAAGACTCGGTATGTCTTCTCCGCAGCTGCTAGGATCTTCTTAGATGACCTGGCAGCCTAAAAGCAGAAAGTCTTTCTTCAGGAGATGACACAAAAAGTTCCAACTCGAATACATTTCGGCCCAATCCCAGCTGTCTCCTACCCAGAAGGACACAAGTCCACAGAGTTCATTTATGACAGTTATTCTGTAGCAAAGGAAAAACTCAATAGGAGGCAGGAACTGACCAAGAAGGAAGGATATTAGACAAAACAAGGACAGGACAGGCTCTGAGAAGCACAAAATCAGCCTATATGTTCTAAGCGAATCCCTCCCTCCTTGAATGGCTGGCTGCATTACAGACCTCTGAGCCAGGCCAAGAAGGACTCAGTCAACAACCAGAGGACACATTCTACTGCAAATTCTACTGCAAATCTCATTGGACAAATGGGGAGACTGGGACCCCAAGATGTGAACTGGCACAGCCAAGTCACAGAGTGAGCTGGAGTGAAAGAGAAGGCAGGACACGCAAGCGAAGTCTATGGAGACCCTGCTTGGTGGTCTTTCTATCAAATCCTACCAGATCCATAATCATAGAGCTGTCGCCCTGCCTCTGACGAGCCATCACAGCAGCAAAACATGTCATCAACACACATCGTCACACAGAATGTGTGCTAATAACACTCCAAAATGGGTAATTAGGCCTTATCGTCCCAAGATTTAATTCTATTTGCTAGTACGACAACACAGCTGAAAATAAATAAACACAAAACCATTTTAAAAGACATATGGGAGGGCCGTACAGCACCCACATCACTTGGAAGACACGCTATTCTCATCAAACTTCATCCTAAACAAATCGTCTATGTCTTGCAAGAGGGTGCTTAGGGAATAAAAATGGCACACAATGAAATAGTCTCCTAGGAGAGAAAATGTAACAATGAAAGTGCTACGGGGTCACAAATCTCCGCCTCTTAAAGCTTTCTTGGGCAGGTGACATTTATGTCAAGACACCATCAGACCTGAGTTTAAGTCCCCAGAAGGGTCATTAAAGCCAGGATGGTAACAGGATGGTAACACGGTATTTCTAGTGTAAGATGAACAGTAGAGACAGGATGGTTCCCCAAGGCTCTCAGGCCACTTGGCCTGGCATACATAGACATGAACAATGAAGAAGAAACTTTGTCTCAAAAGAGGTGAAAGTATAAGGATCTACATTACAAGGGCCCTCTGACCACCCCATGTGCACATGATTAGTACCTGCAAACACATACACATAAATGCATGCACACATATACCACATACCAGACAGTATATGCAAAAAGTTTAATATCAGTCCTATCATGTGACAGACCGTAATCAAATGCTAGTTTCCTTAACCCAGGGAAGGAGAGTATCACCCTCAAAATCAGTAATAACTTAAGACAGTATTTTCCTAAAACTCATCCTAAATGCCTTGTACTAAGTAGCTGTCAGTCTCACAAAACACTGTAGCAGATCTCTGGAATAGTTACGGTGTTTTATCACAAAGGTTTTGTCTGTCTTAAAGGTGTAGGGGAAATAGAGAGATACTAAGATTCCATTTGTCATAGATACATTTAGATACCCACTAGTCTGGGTAAGCAACAGAACACATGTCTAACAGTCATGGCAAGGGTTTCAAGTGCTGATTCCTGCTGTAACAGAAAAAGAATCCAATGTTTGTTTGCTGTTTCTCCTCTGGCAGGAAAAGTCCTCAGAAAATAGAAACATGACATACAAAATAACTGTTCTAGAATATTGCTTGCACATGTGGTCTTGTAATATTTGTCTTTCCTTAAACAATGTTGTAGTCATATTGTAGTCTCTGTTCATATTACAGAAACGAAACGTAAAAGATTCCTCTGGAACCCTGCAGACCCTCAAAGTATTTCAATTCCTACGCTATGAAGTCACAGAAGGAAGGATTCTGCCGGGTCCTTGAAGATGAACAGTTTAGAGAAAGTATTAACAATGTAAAAGGACATCCACACCTTCACCAGAAAAGGGTCTCAAGCTGATACCTTTCTCACAGGTTCTGAGCAAGTGTGTTGTTTCTGAGAACTTTCTGAAGGCACCTACCAATCTAGCACATCAAGTTCAAAAGGACAGTGGTGGACATCTTGTACCTGTGGCATCTCCCCACCTTCGGCACACCCCCCCCCTCGCCCACACTCCATAGATGGGACCACTCTGCACTCCTGACACCTGGCTCTCATCACATTTCTGTCTGCCTAGGGGGAGGGGTCCCCATTCTCAGGACAAATACCATCTTTCCAAACAGATGCCATTTCTAAGACTCTGCTATGAGCCTCCGAATTCTGAGAAACTGTTGAGCAAATTCTGCTTTCAAGGTACAAACAAAGCCTGTTTCTAAGTTCATAAAAAACATCCCTCGAGTGTCCTGTTTCTACAAGGTCAGCCACACAAGTTCAGGTCTACCGTGGCCATTTCAAGAAACTATCTGCAATATCATGATAAGAGAGAAAAAAAAGATGTAAGAGATCAGATCCTAAAACAGATGAGCATCTGCCATAATTTATTAAGTCAGTGAAACAAATAACAAAAAGGGCAGCATCACAAAGTTTCTTATTTCTTGAAATTAAAATGATATTGCTGTTATCATTTTATGATGCTCTTTTATGACTTTGATTTAAGACATCCATTGGGCACAATGACAGGACTTTCTCAAACTACCCCTTTTAAGAGCCCACTGGTCTTCTGACACTGACCTAATTCTCTCCACGTGAGCCCTCTACAACCACTCAGTCCATCCCCAAGTGATCGGGACAATCGTGGTTGTGAGAAACCTGGCTACAAAAAAACGGTTCCAATTCTCTAGCTGATTTCTCCAATTTCTTTTTTTTTTTTTCTTTAAAGCCCCACACGCCCTTGGCCTTTTGCGCCTCTCCGCCAAAGACATGGAGGGACCACCTCTCATTGTTTCTACGGGACTCCGCATCCCTCCCTCCGCCCAGCTAGTTTTCTTCGCACAAATGTCATTTCTGGCGTATGAGACACCACTCCTCCCAGCGAGAAGCAGTGGGACGTTCGGGACCGACCGGCTTCCCTGATCCAGCCCTCGGCACACAGCCATTTTTCTAGTTAAAACGCTCTCTGCTTTGCAGAAGAGACAGGAACTTTACCCCCGTCTCCTCTCTGGGCAGCAGGGCTCCCTGCACCCCTGGAGTCGCTGGCCAGGTCTCTAAGTGTCTAGCAGGAGCGCGCCGCCGGGCGGTCAGGCCGGTTCCAGGGCAAGGGGGCGTGCGCTGCTCGTCGCCCGCGCCCACCCGCACTTTGCCCTCCGCAGTCTCCGCCTGGGCACAGCCCTGCGACCCAGTGTCCTCGCCCTACCCTGCCGAGCCCCAACTGCGAATGGGAGTGAAGGAGCAATGGGAGTGACGGGCGAGCCCGCAGCTAGAGCACTGGCCCTGCGGCGCGGGTGCGGGGTGCGCAGGACTCCGCAGCGGGTGCCTGCTGCAGATGCAGCGGCAGCTGCTGCAGCTGGGGCTGCGGCTGGGCGGCCGGCGGTGACCGCCAGAAACGGAGCGGCAGCCGCAGAGGCACAAGCCGCCAGGCTCGCCGGCTGCCGGGCTCCCGCGCCTCACTACGGGTCACCCCACCCCCTCCCCGGATTCCCGGGCTGAAGGCATGGAGGAAAGCGTGGCTCACCAGCGCTACGCGACGCTCTATCGGCTCCGGCTCCTAGGTCTCGCAGTCCGCTGAGCGCCCAGATCAGCTGCGGGTTGCAGCACGCGAGCTTCCTACTTAGAGCAGCACTGGCTCCAGCGACTGAGCATGCCCAGTGCGGCTCCGCGAGGCCCGCGCAGGGAGCAGCGGCGGCAAGATTCCACTTCTCCAGGCTTTGGCGGCGGCTGCGCGAGGAGAGGCACCGAGGGGCCTGGCGGAGCCCGGCGAACCCAGCAAGGCGGGGCCGGGGGCGGAGGCCGCAGCGGAAGGGGGCGGGCCGCGCTCCCAGGGCGACCCCTGCAGGTGGAGGAGGCCCGGCTGCCGCACGGCTGGGAGGCAGGGGGCGCCAGGGTGACACCCAGAAGCTGGGGGCTCGGGGCAGCCCGGGTATCCCCTCCAGGTGGTCTGGCGTCTGTCTGCACCAAAAGGCCGTTGGGGATCTCGTCTCCCACACGTCTGCGTTCCTTTAGAATGGAAAAATATTCCCAGATGAGATCTGCCCACAGCCGGCCAGGCGAGCTGAACATTGAAAGGTGAAACTTCTCCTGCCTTCTGACACCTCCTCCCCCAACGCCCAGTCATATGCCACACACACGAACATTCCTGCACCGGAATATCACAGCGAGATAACGCCGGGCGAGAAACACGCCTGCGAAAAGGAAAACCATAATCTCCTTGTTACTGGTTTGTTAGCCAGTAAGTGGACATTCTGCAGTCACCTGGGCATCCTTAATGTGTTCTTCACTGAGCCAAACTGGAGCCTGGTCAGACTCACTGGGAAGGCTGCTAAAGCAGAGTGCTAGGCCCCTTTCCCAGGATGTGAATGAGTGGTTGTGCTCCCAAAACGCCTGTAACAAATCCCCATATGCTGGTGTGGCTGTCATCTGAGGACTAGTCTTAAGGACTCTCATATACACAGAGTGCTACCTCCATCTCCTTTAGAAAGGTAATTCTGAAAATAATTGTAACTATTAAGTAATGGTTCTTTTCCAACCCACTCCTCCCTCGGATAATAAACTGAGACTTTGTCCTCCCTACAGTGGAAGTGGGCTTTTTATTTCCATCTTCTTCATACATTGTTTACTGAGGCTTCACACGTTCTCCTACTAGACCCGGAAATAGAAACAAATTAAAAATCCCAATCCCTGCCTTTGCGGTGTTAGAGTCCAGAAGAGTGACTAACATCCATCTGTGAAATGCTGTTTCTGCTATCTCCAGCGCGGAATGTGCTAGAACCACGCACAAAAGTTGACTTGTAAAAGAGAACTGCTCATGCTCAGAGTTGAGTTGTTGGGAACCAAGGGGTAGCCATGGGCTGGAGCCTGGCTCTTGCATCCTATGTAGCTTCTTAAATGGTCAGTATTTCCCTCAGACTCAGCTGAAGTCCAACCGTACTGCTATAGAAAAATCTCCATAAATCTATGCAAGTGTTCACTCTTGGGACTGAGTTTCTGCAGCCCAGGTCTAATGAGCCCTGTGGATACCCAAATAGTCAAGATTAGGGTTCAAATAGCCACTTGGATAAAACAAACTGCAGAGAGCCTTGAGACTCTACTCTGTGGCCTTCAGGCCCAGACAGCCTGTCATCCCGGCGGTCTCAGCGGGCCACCCTTCCACCTTGACCTCCTCCCCGCCGATGTCCAGAGTCCACCTCGCCACCCGCTTCCCCGGAGCTCCGGGGTTGAACCGCGCCTGCCCTCTCCAGGCTGTCTACTCCGATGTGCAGGAAAACCCGCGCTGGAGTCCACGGCGGCGGTGGGGCGGGGCGGGGCGGGACGCGCAGGCGCGGTGGGCGCCAGGTTGGGTGGAGGGGGCTCCCTGCTCCACACCTGATGCAATCACCCTTCCGGAAACCCTCAGGGTCTCCCGGATCACCCGGGAAATGTTTCCGCACCTGCTCTACAGCCACTGTGTGCCAACCGGGTCGCCGGCTTCCCAAGTTCATTCTCTTGGGTTGTCCGCGGAAGGAGTCGGGACGTCACCTCTCGGCCAGTCTTGAAGGGGCGGCCACGGAGCATCCCCGCAGCTGCTGAAGGAAACTCCCTTAATCATTTCCAGGGAAGACTAGCCAGGACTGGAGAGCAGTCTTTGAACGCCCCTTTGCTTCCTTCCTGCGTCCTACCCACGTTTTCTTCTCTGTTCCTGAAAGGGACGTTTAAGGTGGATAGAATTGCTGGGTACCCTGGCAGGCTAAGGATGTAACACCGCCTTAGCTGGACTGGAGAAAGCCTGCCACCGCACAATGATGTTATAAATAAGTAATTGGTTTCTCTCTACCTCATCGTTTGAGTTTGCAAAGAAAATCATTTCTCATTTTACCACCTCATGCAATTTTTATAGCTATTGGGAGTGGGGGTTTTTTCCCCGTAGTGCTGACTCACACATGAACTATTTTCTTAGGAAATGAACTATTCCAAGAATATTCTGAGCTCTTGTTTTATTAAGTATGAAGTAAACGCTGGGAACAGCACATTTAAAAATTACCCTTGCAAATTCTATAAGGCCAAAAGCCCTCCTAAGTGGACGTGTGGGTGTTTCAAGGGATGTTAGTGGAAAAGACACTTCCAAGAAGATAGAATCAATCCTACACCAAGTCTTAGATTCCATAAGCATTTACCTCCTTATACCGCAGAGATGTCAATGGCTTCCTTAAGGCAGATCTGCTTGCTGTGATGGCCCAGACACCAGGGAAGCTGGGGCAGGACAGTGAATTCAAGGCTAACCTGAACTTCACTGTCAAAAAGACCAAATGCAAATCTGGGTGGCACAGAGCCAATTCCAGCTTAGTCAAGGCTACATACTAAGACCCTGGGGAGTGGAGGGGAGCAAAATGCATGCTTGCAATGATTTCTAGATAGTAACTCTCTCCACAACACTACCTTTTTTATCTTGATGGGTGTGTGTTTCTTTGGGGAATATTCTGACATTTAGAGATCTGAGAGAATACCTTCTTCATAAGCAAAAATAGAGTGGGGTAAATGTCAGAACACGGGTGCAAAGTCGGAAGATATCACAAGGTGCTGGTTAGAGAATAGCTGGCTTTACTGAGCATGTGCTGGGGCTGGTGAGACGCTTTCCATAGCTTGTTTAACCTAATCCTCACCAATCCCTCACCTCGAGGGAGGTGCTGTGCATCCCTGAATTACCCGTAGAGGAGTGTGC
>NC_022027.1:23466974-23473736 GCF_000317375.1 Microtus ochrogaster
GTGCTGTGCATCCCTGCATTATCTATAGATGAGTGTGCTGTGCATCCCTGCATTGCCCGTAGAGGAGGGTGCTGTGCATCCCTGCTTTACCCATAGAAAAGTTAGGCTTTTGCATATGACATAACTGAAGAAAGACTTAGCATGTTTCGAGGCAGAACTAGGTTCAGCTAGGATTTGAACGAGGCACTTTGCCTAGTGTTTACACTCTTGTTTGTCTGTCTGGTTGCTCAGTTTGGGCTTGTTGGTTTCCTGTTTTCATTTGAGACAAGGTCTTAAGTTAGCCAGGCTGGCCTTGAAGTCACTATGTAGCTGAGGCTAGCTTTGAACTCCTCATTCTCCTTTTCTCCAATTCTAGAGAGCTGGAATTACAGCTGTGTGTTACCATGTCCAACTATGCTTGTGCCTTTAAGTAATACTACAAACAGAAAAATACAAAATTGTTATGCTGGTTTTGTTTTATGTAAGAAGATAATAGCACTGAGGAGGCTGAGACATGTAACTTTCATATTTTTATTCTTATTTATTTATATTTGTTTGGGACAAGATCCTACTTTGAAGCCTGGGCTGGCCTTATGCTCATGGCAATCCTCCTGTTTCAGTTTCCTGCGTGCTGGAATTATAGATATGTGTCACCACTTCCAGCTTCTCCCCTCATTCACCTCTTCTTCTTTTGTTGTTGTTGGTGGTGGTGATGGTGCTGATGGTGGAGGTGGTAAAGGTGGTGGTGGAGGTGGTGGTGATGGTGGTGGTGGTAGTTTTTTTTTTTTTTATTGGTTGGTCGGTTGTTTTGCTGTTGTTTTTCTGTGTCCACACAAAAACAAAGATCTCAACTCAAACATAGTAAGAGGAAGATTATTCTGGAGCTAAAATATGAGTGAGCAGCCCAGCAGTGGTGGTACACACCTTTAATCCCAGCAGAAACAAACAAAAAACCAAACCAAACAAACTAACAAAAGACCCCAAAGCAAAACAAAACAAGTCTGTTGCCCCACTGAACTGTTTTAGAGCCATTAGCTACACACGGAGTGGTCACTGGAGAGCCTGACTAGCATCCTGAGAAATCAGTAAGCATAAGATCATCTGCTTTGTATTTGTGGGTAAGATGAGGCCTGAGTTTAAGGTTTACTAATAGAGGCTGACTAAAGGTTCAGCGACTAAGGGAAAATTGGAATCTTGCAGTTACACAGCCCAATTAGAACTTTAGCCTACCAGATGGTCATTCCTTGCCCACCTCTGTGTCAGACCTAACATCCCAATAAACAGATTTAAAAAAAACCTTTGAAATGTAATAATTTAACAAAACCCTGTTCTCCACTGATGTGGCAAGCATGGTACCAGGAAGCATCTGAGGCCTATAACTGTGATTCCCCAACTTGCTGTAACCACTTCTCTGATATTCCCACAATGTAATCTTTAAAATGTTTTGATTTATGACTTTGTTCTGTTAGCCAAAAAGCTGCTTTCTAATTGAAATATGTTCCCAGGACATGATCACTCTTTTTTTTTTTTTTTGTTCTGTTTTCGAGGTAGGATTTCTTTGTTTAGCTTTGGTACTGTTGTCCTGGAACTAGCTCTTGTAGACCAGGCTAGCCTCAAATTCACAGAGATCTACCTGCCTCTGCCTCCTAAGTGCTGAAATTAAAGGTGTGTACCACTACATCTGGTGGTGCCATGCAGGTTTTTAAATCTCAAAAATAATTATAATCTATCGGGATCAGCATTCCAGTTCCTCAGTCACACCAGCACCAAGTAGCCTCACAAAATGAGGACTGTATCCTACAAGGGTTATATGAAACACCTTCAGCAGAGCAGAAAATGTCCCGGACCATACTGGTTCTTATCCAAGAGCACAGCCTTCAGTTCTCTGCATGCTACAGTGTTCTAGAAGACGGTGTCTGTGTGCTCTGCCCCTCCCCTGAGCTTCACTTTAGTTTTCCCAAGCTAAGATCATCGGCCAAGTACAGAATTGTGTGCTGGAAAGATTACGGACTTTGGAGGTTAAGCCTTTTTGGACAGTCCTGTTCTCACTAGCCGTGTGCCCGTGAGCAACACACTTCACCTCACATCACCGTCTTCACAGCTGTTTTGTCTGTTGGCTTGTCTTTTTAACCCATGTGATGGACACCCACATCATTTCCTCGTGGGTTTGTTGAGGACGAAGTGAACTGTGGACATCTTCTAGCAGGCCTCCTGTGGGATGATTTCTTTACCTCGGCCCTCATTTCGGTTCAAGACTTCGTTGATTACTCTGGCTTCTAAAATACTAATCCCGACCATCTTCATTTCCTACCACCTCCTCAAGCCTTTAGTCATCCAGCCCTATTGTTCCCGCGCCCAGGCTGCCTCTCAGATCTGGGCCTCCGTGCCTGTCCCTGTCTCACTGTTCTCCTAGGCCTTGTGTGCACCATTTAAAGTCCTGCTAACTGACCTTGGTGAAACCCACAAGTCTCAGGTCAAGCCCCTCCCTCCAGCTTCCAGAGAGATCCTACTAGAATAGACACCCGTGGTGATGTCATTCTCCCTTATCCCATCTTATGACTTTATGTTGCTTCAGGATAAAATCTTAACTCTAAACCTTTGCTACTCACGTGGCCAACTCCTGTCTCACTACAAATGCACATTTTGACCTCCTCTGCTACCCATCCTGTCGAGCCTCTACCTCTTGGCTCTACCAACCTATCCATGAGCATCCCTGGAGTAACAACTATGCCTGCCCGTGAGTATTCCTGAAGTACCAACTGTGCCTGCTCGTGAGCATCCCTGGAGTACCAACTGCGCCTGCCCATGAGCATCCATAAAATACCAACTGCGCCTGCCCGTGAGCATCCATGGAGTGCCAAATGCACCTGCCCGTGAGCATCCATGGAGTACCAACTGCGCCTAGCCGTGAGCACCCATGGGGTACCAAATACCAACTGCTCCTGCCCATGAGCTTCCTTGAAGTACCAAATGCACCTTCCTGTGAACATCCCTGGATAGCAAATGGCTTTTCCCAATTTGCTCTTGCATGCGTCCTACTCAGGATGAACTCATACTCATATATCTTTATTGAGCAAAATCCCAGTTACTCCAAGGTCTAATTCAGGTATTATTGTAGACCTGCTTTTCTTTTGGGGCCACCAGTTCACACACACACACACACACACACACACACACACACACACACACACACACACAAAATAACATAGGCTTATTATTAATTATGAAAGCTTGGCCTTAGCTTAGACTTGCTTCTAACTAGCTCTTAGAACTTAAATTAACCTGTATTTTTTAGTCTATGTTCTTCCACACACTCATTACCTCGTCTCCACTAAACCCATCCTAGTTATTCTGGCTGGCAAGACAACTCCGCCTTTCTTCTTCTCCAAGCTCTCTCTGTCCAGAAGTCCCGCCTACACCTCCTGCCTAGCTATTGGCCATTTAACTGTTTATTAAACCAATCACAGTGACACGTCTTCACCCATGCATGTATAGGAATATTCACAACATATTCTCTCTTCTACAAAAGCTCTTTAAGGAAAGGAGCCTCCAAGCTCACAGAATGGAGATGCTGTGTTCAGCTATCTAAGTGGAAACCCTGACTGTACCATGTCCTCCGTGGAGGTTTCTGGGCAAATGACTTAACTTCTCTCAAACTTGTTTTCTCATCCAGCAACACTAGTAACCAAAGTGTGTGCATCATAGTCACCTAAGGAGAGGACACCCTGCTCCTGCATCTCAAGGGAAGCACTCAGTATGACTCGCCTTAAAATCATTGCTACTGCAACTTGTTATCCATCTTATCCTTTTGTCACTATGGATCCATTCCGTAATGTCACCTAAATTGATAATTTAAAATTTCTATTTCAGGGCTAGCAATATGGATCAGCAGGCAGGGGTGTTAGCATCTCCAGGACCATGTGGAGAACTGACTCCCACAGTTGTCCCCAACCTTCACACATGAGTGATGGCATGCACACGTTTCACATGTGCATACACGTAGTAAAGATTATTTTTTAAAATAATTATTCACATTTTCACGTGATTTTTCACATTAAATTGTTTTATAATAGGAGTGTTTCATATTCATTGAACAAAATTTAGAACACATGGATAAGACCATAAGATTAAACCCTCTGTTTGCATACAAGCGAAAGGAACTCATTGTCATTAACATATCCACAATACAATGTGTGGGAAGGTTGGGTGTGCCATAGCTCACTGTCATCACAGAGTAGGGTAACATATGCCTCCCTTCAGATCACACGGTGGTAGGTGGGGGCATCTTCTATTCAGAACTCATTTATGTAGCTTAAGGTTTTTCTCCCGCCCACCAGTTCCCAAATAACCACTCTGAGGCTTAATATTAACTACAAACTGTTTGGCCTATGGATCAGGCTTATTGTTAACTAGCTCTTACAACTTAAATTAACCCATTTCTGTTACTCTGTATTTTACCACAAGGCTCACGGCTTGTTACCTCACATCTTAGTCCTTTGGTGGCTGCTGGCATCTTCCTGACTCTGCCTTCTTTCTCCCTGTATCTGTTTGAATTTGCCACCTCTCTATATTCTGTCCTGCCATAGGCCAAAGTAGCTTATTTGTTAACCAATGGTAACACAATATATTCACAGCATGCATGATGCATCCCACATCACATTCATTCAGTGGAAGACTCAGCAAGGAGATAAGGAATGTCTCATGCCTCTCCCACTCACTTACCCATGATGCTTTGCCAGTTTTTGATCATCCATTGGCAAACGGGTCATGCACTTCCCTCATGACCTCTCTCTCAACAGGCCTTTTTCCTAGCCCAGAATGCATTCCCTGCTTTGCAAAGACCCCTCCTATCGCCTTCACCTTTTGTCCACTTTTTAAAGCCCTCCTTTCTTCACAGGCCAATGCTTTCTTGATTATACCCTGCAAGTCAGCTGCTCACATTTTAACTCCAGAGTGTGTCAAAGGTTTCCACAGCCTGGCATCCATCCAGTTCCCATGTCACAACATCCTCTGCTGCTGTGTAAGCTCCTCTCTTCCCAGTTTCATCGCACAAAAGGTAATGTGATAAAACTTGTTCAGTAAATGAAAAAAGGAAAGTAGGTCGACCGAGCTGGCCCTGTTAGTCAGGGTACTTGCTGCCAAGGCTGATCCCCAGGATCCACACAGCTCCTGTCAGTTATCCTCCGACCTCCACATGTGCCCCATGGCATATGTGAGCAATTGTACACACACATAAAAAATAAACAAACAGATAAATACTTAACCCCTTTTAAAGGAAATTAGATTTTAAAGTGCTATGTACTGAACATGATGCAGACAGAAATTCAATTGAGTCTCAATTTCTAACAATGTTTCCTCAAACGGACAAGTCACAATTTTATTTCAGAGGAGGGTGCTGCCAGACAAGTCACGTAAGTGGCTTTCCAAAAGACACTGGACTACTGGGGACAGAACCCCAATTTCTTCAAGGCTGCTGTATAGTGTAAGCACCTTCTCAATGAGATGTTTTTCCTATGAGAAGTCACGCATGGTCCTTGTTAGGGAATCTCACCACACAGGTTTTCCCATCTTTTATTTTGTTGTTGCTCAGTTGTTTATTTGTTTGACTTTTGTCTTAATCCATGATCAACTCTGTTAAGAAGAGAAAATGAATCAAATGCTTCTGTAGATTTTTTACTGCTGAAAAACACAGTGAATTTCATTAAGATTTCCTGGTTTCTGAACAGTGGTAGCAGAGGGCTCTATCAAGAATTGGAAGAAATTCAATTAAATGTACACAAAAGCACCCAGGGACATGCGTCACTCCTCCCCCAGGTCACCAGGAGCAGTTACTGTAGGAGCTAGAATATTAATGAATGGACTCTGGCTGCAAAGAATTTGTATTCTCCTGCTCAGGGCAATCTCTCCCCCAGGCTACCTGCTATCTCCTTGCCCTTTTGGATTTCCTTCTTCCCTTATCATCAGACAGCAGAAATTTCAGCCTGGAGTACCAGGGTGCACAGTGTCTCAGAGTTAATCCTCTACCCAGATAAGGCAAGAATTTAAATCTTGTCAATGGCGGGCGGGGTTGGGGCGGGGAGGGAGAATCACCTTTATATTCAATGGGCACAATACAAATCACACAATGCAACCTAGAAAAATGCTCAAGTCTAAACTCATGCAAAGATAATTAAAAAGAAATGGGGACTATGAGGTGGAAAACATTGAGAGAGGAGATATTTTAAAATGAACTAGGAATCATTTATAAGAGAAAAAAATGCCTTATGCCAGAAATAGGCAAGAAATACATTGCCAATTTTCTAAGAAATTGAGAGTCTCCTTGATCAAACAAGGAACTGGTGGTTTCCAATCTTTGTTTCTACCAAATATCTTGCATTCTAAAGGGCCTCATTACAAAGTCTGAAAAAGAAGGTGGGGGAAACGAAGGAAAGAAGATATAGATATCTTCTGGGGATGTGTTTTGTTGGGTTGCTTATTTGTTTGTGGGACTTTCTTTTATTTTGCCTTGAGGGGGCAGACTCTTGTTATCTCTTCCCAACAGTCTATCCTCCTGCATCAGCAGTCCCAGTGCCCCTTGTGTGTGTGTGGGGGGGGGGAACAGACTCTCTATTTCTCCCAGACAGGCAATCCTCCTGCATCAGCAGTCCCAGTGCACTTTATGTGTAGTGTTGTTCTTTTTTTTTTTTTTTTTCGTTTTTGTTCAAAAGACGGCATACGAGATTAAGCATGGTGACTGGAGTTCAGACGTGATCTCTTTCTACCTTGTGGCTTCCAGGGCTTGAA
>NC_022027.1:23474252-23477014 GCF_000317375.1 Microtus ochrogaster
AGAGGAAGATGGAAAAGAGAGCGAGCTCAGGCAGGAAGCTGAAGATCAGCCTGCCTCAGCAGATGGGGAGGGGAATGGGTGTGGCTTGTCTCTTAAAGGGACCAAAACCATAACATGTAGGAGAAGGGGAGGCAGGCTGTCTTTATTTCTCCCAGACAGGCAATCCTCCTGCATCAGCAGTCCTAGTGCTAGAATTACAGCATATAACACCATACCCAGCTCATTTTGGATTTTAAGAAATTGGGGCTGCAGAGATGGCTCAGCAGTTAAGAGCACTTGTTGCTCTTGCACAGAACCACGGTTTGGTTCCCCACCCTCACATGGTGGCTCACAGCCGTTTGTAACTCCAGCACCAGGGGTCCAATGTCCTCTTCTGACCTCCAGCACCAGGCATACAAGTGGTTCACATACAGACATGCAGGTAAAACACACACACACACACACAATAAATAAATAAATGCATAAATAAAAATGTAAATAAATATTTTTAAAAGAGGGATAGAGAAAGGTTATAGGTAAAGAAACAATTAAGGAAAGAGCCCCAATATCAATCTCTGGCCTCTACCCATACCTACCTGGGAAATCTCTGATCTCTCTCTTTCTCTTCTCTGTCTCTGTCTGTGTGTGTGTGTGGTGTGTGTGTGTGTGTGTGTGTGTGTGTGTGTGTGTGTGTGTGTGTGTGTGAGACAGAGAGACAGTGAAATCATTAATAGTCAACATCTACTTCCAGGTTAAGGGGAGGCTAGCTTCTGAAGACAGGGACTTAGCTCATAATAGAGTGAGTACCCAGCATGCATGAGGTCCTGAGTTCAGAGCCACCCCATAACCTGGAAGTGTTAGCTCACACCTGTAACCCTAACACTCAGGAGACGGAGGCAGAAAAGATCACAAGAATATCCTTACCTACCTAGTGGGTTTGAGGCGTTTGTGCACTGTATGAGACCCTGGAGAGACAGACAGAGAGACAGAGAGAGGATATCTGTTTTGTCAGAAATAACTAAGAGTGCAGAAACTGAATCTGGGGAGAAAATGGCATTCGTATAGGAAAACAAAGTGTGACAAAAGCAAAAGTGTATAATACTATTTAACATGAAGGTTTCATATTAGAAAACGTTCTTAGGTGCAATACGATTTTTAAAAATAGACTTCAAAGAGTTGTAAGAAGTGCTCCATCCCTTGAGACATTCAAAATTAACCTGGACGAAGAACTAGAATATATTTTGAGGAGAGCGGCCCTTTCTGACAAGCTGGTAGATTAGCTTGAATTGATTTTTCTGCCCCTAATTTCTTAGACTCTCAGAAATGCTATTCTTAGAAGACAAATGAGTTTTCCTCGATGTGGAATTTTCTGTCTTTATTTTAATCAAATGAGATATGACTTCTCATGAAAATAGTTTCCAAGCCAATGACTCTGCAAGACATACTTCTAACTCTTATTTAGACTATAAGATTTCCAGTCCCAGTTAGAGCACCAGCAAACGTGATCAATCACAGCCCAGTGCCCTCCTGGTGTGCTAGGAACCGCCAGAGAATAAAGCTCCCACACAGTGAATGAGAGCAGCAGAGCAGAGCATAAAGAGAGGAAGGGCAGAGCATTTCCTATTCCAGCAGTTACCACCCTTTGGTTCTAGGTTCACGTTGCTCTCTAGAAAGCCATTAGCGAGAGAAAAAAAAAAAACATTAAGTTCCATTAAAACGATGTCAAGTTTATTCTTAATCCAAGGACAGTTTGATTTTATTTGGAGTTTTGGTTTTGGTTTCTTGAGACAGGGTCTTAGTGTATACCAGGCTGACCTGATAGCCAGTTATAAAGTCTATGCTTGCCTAAAACCCATTTTGTAGACCACACTGGCCAAGAATTCAAGTTCAAAGTAATCTTACCTCAGGCTTTCAACTGCTGGAATTCCAGGTGTGTGCTGCCACGCCCAGCTCAGGAACCAGTTCTGAGGGGTAGAACACAGCGTCGAAAGCACCTTTAACAATGGTTTATTTATTTTGTGTTTGTGTGGATGTTTTGCCTACACAAACGTCTGTGTGCCACATTCGTGCCTGATGCCCACAGCAGCCAGAAGGTGGCTTTTGATCCCTTGAGATTGGAGTTACAAAGAGTTAAGAGCTGCCATGTGGGTGTTGGGACTCAAATCTAGGTCCTCTGAAAGAACAACATTGCTCTTAACCACTGAGCCTACTCTCCGGCCCATTGCATCTGATTTGAAGCAAGAAAAGAGCTAAGTCAAAACTGCCCTGGACACATCTTTTCCCGGTATCGTTTAGCTCTCTTAGGCAGCTCTGTGCTTGGGGCTTCAGGAGGAAACACAAACTGAAACAGTGTGTATTCTTTCTCCCTGTGCGCACTAAGAGCTTTCCAAGTACCTTTCCAGCACTTTGAGAAATGCTATTCCTTTTCCATCACTTAAAACCGGACTGGAGAAAAAACTCCTTCGGAATCCATTTTTAGCCAGTTGTGGTTGTACATGCCTGTGACCCCAGCATTTCAGGAGTGGAGGGCGGAGAGTCAGAAGCTCAAGGCTAGTTTCTGCTACAGAGACTCTATCTCAAAAAAATTGTAACATGCAAGCCAAGCAACAAACCAAAACCTAAATACAGAAAAAGTTATTTAAAAAAATCCTTTATGCCAAGATCACACATCTTACTTTTTTGTTTAAATCTGTGGGGTTGTTTTTTCTTTTAAAATTTGTGTGTGTGGCCGGGCGATGGTGGCGCACGCCTTTAATCCCAGCACTCGGGAGGCAGAGGCAGGC
>NC_022027.1:23477114-23484205 GCF_000317375.1 Microtus ochrogaster
CACGCACACTCCACAGCATACATGTGGAGGCTGTGCTCACGCCAGCAGCATACATTCACGCAGGACTTCATCTGCTCACCACTAAGAGGCGCAGACTGAGACTACAGATCTACAAGCCAAGCAACACCAAAGACGAGAAATAGGCATAGGAAATGGATGTAGCTCAGTGAAAGAGCATTTGTCCAGCATAGGTGAAGTCTCAGGTTTACTCCCCAACAACACACACAAATAGACAAGTGAGTGTGCGTGTGCACGCGTGTTTGTGGGTGCCCATTGTGTGCACACACACTTCTGAGAGAGGTAGAGAGCAGACTTTCCTTCAGAGCCCTCACAGATTAGCAACTTCGCTCATACCTCAATCTTAAACTTCTAATATCCAAAACTACAAGGGGCTATGTTTCTGTTTTGAGCAATGCATATATTGTGTTCTGGCAGCCCTGAGGAACTCTATTTCTAGCCAATAAAACATTTATAAATAGATAAAAATTTTTAGTACTTGTAAGTGAATATTACTAAACTTTAGAGACTCTTAAAGGTATCAAAAATAATACTAAGTGAGGCCTGGACAAATTCTTACAAAATGTTGTTGTCCTTTTCTGTGGTGACACTAAAAACCTCCCTAGATTGAGGGAATTATTTTATGTGCATTTTATTTTGGTATTGATTTTGTAAGAATTTGTAGGAAAAAAAAAAACCAAATCCGGTAAACGCCCCTCCAGTGTGATTTGTAGGGAGAGCCAGGATCAATGCCTCAAGTTTTGGCGCTCAGTCTCCCACAGGGAGGCCTTACTCACCCCTATAGTTAAAATGCAATTAACTCTATTGCCGGGGCTGGGGGGAAATGGGTTAGGAAGCAGCCGTCTTATGGATGCAAAATTATAGCTTTGCAAGATGAAAAGGGCCCTGGAACTGCGTGGTGGGAATGCTGCACAACAGGGATACACTTACTGACGCTGAACTGTATACTTAAAGTGGTGGTGATGGGAAGTGTGTAGCAGACAGTTCACATCCAGATCACAACTTAAAAACAGAGCTCTTCAAACCGGGTGCCATGGGCCGCTGCTGAGTTCATGGACAAGACCTTCCAGCAGAAGGCAATAACATGGATAATGTTTTTGTTTGTTTGTTTGTTTGTTTGTTTGTGTTTTGAGACAGGGTTTCTTTGTATAACAGTCCTAGCTGTCCTGGAACTAGCTCTGTAGACCAGGCTGGCCTTGAACTCACAGAGCTCCCTTTAACTCTGTCTCCTGAGTGCTGGGATTGAAGGTTTGCACCTCCATACCTGGCCCAACGGCACTAAATTCCAAAGCCTCACTTTTCACAGTATCTCCTTCCTAAATGTCCGTCTGGGCCACTGCTCCTGTTAGGCCGGTCCTAGGCCCCACCAAGCCCAGTTCCTTTTCACAGGCGCCCCCTATCCTCCCACAAACCTCTTCCTCAGCTCTTGAAGTGTCTGTCAACAGGATGCTGACAGAGCTGAGGGAGAGACACTGTAGACTGCAGTTCCTGGGCCCAGCGATTTCCCACGGGATGCAGAACTAGAAGCTGCCAGCTGATGGACATCCACATGACATTTTCATGTGACTTTGGAAATACAGCTTAGCGGTAAACAAGTAGAACCTGTGCTACAACACGACCCTATCCCAGGTCCCAGCCCTTCTTTTTACTCTTCTACTTACAACGCTGAAAAATAGGAACCAAGTGACTGTCATGCCTGTCTCAACAGCAATAACACTGAACCTTCTGGCAATAGTAATACTTTTATTCATCTGCAAATACATAAACTACAAAAAAAAATGTAGTCTTGTTCATCTCATTAAGTGGTTCATTTTCAATCAAATCTTACTTTTCATGTTACCCATAAAATGTGTGACATATTTGTGATATGTTGATCATGTCCTAGAGATAATAACTCAAATAAGATAGTTTGAAATGCTTAAAGCCCAAGGACACAGGAAATAAAAACAAAATTTAACTTCAATATATATGCAGAGGTGTATCTATCACAGCAAAACTGTGCTAGAGTGACTAATAAAAGACTTTCAGGCATAAAAATACATCACATTGAGATAAAATTTTCTAGGTGAAATGGGATGGAAAAATAAAATAGTTAAAAGGACTATATAAAAATCTCGAACTGTTAATGGAGAGCTGGCTTAAGCATCTTAGAAACACACAGCACGGGGCAGCTACGGCAGTTTAATCCCATTGAACACATTTAAGTGAAGGGCTTATTTTCACTGTGGCTGCTGCACCGGAAGTTATATCCTTTGCAATGATTTAAACTTATAATACAAACTTTAGGTAACCAATTAAAAATGTCTGAGAGGGTGCATGATCTATGCCATCTATAAATTTTGGAAGACAGCTATGCTTATCACTATGCTAGCAACACTACACCAACTAATCCAAAAATTTTAGAGTCAGAAGAAAAAGATAAGATGATATCTTATTCTTTAATTTATATTATTACTATTATATTGTTATTGCTCTTATTATGATGACGATGTGTGTATGTATGCACATATGTACCACAGTGTGTGTCAGGAGGTCAGAGAACAACCTTTCTGGAGTTGGTTCTCTCCATCCACCGTGATATCTGGGGATCAAACTCAGGTCATTAGATGCACACAGCAAGCACTTTCCACCTATTAATCTTGCTGTCCTGGCAGGATGGTACTTTGTTTTGTTTTGCTTAGAGATAGGGTCTCGCTGTGCAGCCCAGCACAGCCTGGAACTCACACGAGGCAGATCTGCCTCATTCTGCCTCCCAAGCATTGGAATCAAAGGCAGATAAGGCGATTTGATAGAAAATGGCCCTCAAAGAAAGTGGCACTGTTAGGAGGTGTGGTCTTGTTGGAGGAAGCGTGTCACTGTGAGGGGTAGGCATTCAGGTCTCATACATCCTGAAGCCACACCCAGTGTCTCTTCCTGTTCACTTCCTGTTGCCTGCAGATGAAGATGGAGAACTCTCAGCTCCTTCTATAGCACCATGTCTGCCTGCACGCCACCACGTCCCACCTTAATGATAACAGACTTAACCTCTGAAACTGTGAACCACCCCATTAAATGCTTTTCTTTATCAGAGTTGCTGTGGTCATGGTGTCTCTTCACAGCAATAGTAACCCGAACTAAGATAGCAGAGTAGGGAGGGATTTTGCTAGCTTCTAGCTCCTAGAGATGTCTTGTCTCTGTGGGAACAAGGTTTCTCGGAACCATGACTAAATGAAGATATCATGATTATTGTATCATAAACAAGCACCAGTCTCGGGGGGTGAACTGCAGGGCTTGAAAAACTGAACTTCCGGGTGTCCCCACTTTTCAGTCACAAATTTACCATTGGTGTCTTGGCTTTCTTCCAACATAAGTAAAATACATCCATTTTACATAGTTTTCTTGATTATCATGTAAATTTCATTTCCAAGTCTTCAGAGGAGTGGGGATGGCAAGGATTTTGTTCTCATGTATCACCTATAAAACATGTAACAAGTGTGACTATAAAATTAACATAGGGAAAGACAATTGAGCTGGTAGATATTCAAAATGAGGATGAGCTAAGATTATTTATACTACCCTTTAAGACATGTGGCTAAGAAGAAAACTAAACTAATCCAGCGAACACTTATTGAGCACCACCAAATACATTAAAGCGTGCCAGGATCATCCTAAAGAAGAAAAGCAAGGCAAACCTTGCTGCAGAGACTTCCAGCATAACCAGGGGGTTCTAATACATGGAATAAGTATACAATTGTCTTAGTTCCAGTTTCTATTGCTGTAATAAAGTGCAATGATAAAAAACAATTGAGAAAGGGAAGGATTTATTTCATCTTACACCTTGTAATCCATTTCTCCAAGAAGACAAGGCAGGAACTCTTAGGCAGAACCCTGGAGGCAGGAGCTGATGCAGAAGGCCGTGAAAGGGTGTTGCCTACTGACTTGCTCCCTATGGCTTGCTCAGCCTGCTTTCTTATAGAACCCAGCACCGCTATTCCAGGGGTGACACCATCCACACTGGCATAGCCCTTTGGCATCAATCATCAGTCACGAAAATGCCCTGCAGACTTACCCACAGGCCAGTGTGGCAGCTGCATTTTCTCAACTGAGACTCTCTCCCCCCAAATACCTCTTCCATGTGTCAAGTTAAAAACAAACAAACAAACAAACAAATTAGCCTTTACAACAATCAAGGACAATTACAGCAGAGCTGGGGAGATGGCTCAAGAGTTCTCCCTGTGGGTCTAGAGGATCTGAGTTGCCAGCACACATGTCAAATTGCTCACAGATACCTGTAACTCCAGCTCCAGGGGCTCTGATGCCCTCTCCTTGCCTCTGTGAGCACCCACGTTCATGTGCACATATTCACATACAAACACACACACATGTACATTAACTAAAAATAAAAAAGACAGTCACAATGGTACAGTTGAAGGACAGAGGGACAAGGAGTCATTTGATCTCCATCTTGAAAAAAGTGGAGAATTTACTAGGAGAAGACAGGCAATGGCCATTCAAAATTGAGGGAGATGGAAACACCGAGGGAGCTATCCAGAGACCTGTAAAGACTGTATTCTTGTAGAGAATTTAAGTTCAGTACATCTAGAATATACAGCCCCACCCTACCCTTGTGGAGAGGATGGGAAAAAATGCTGGAAATTGGAATGTTAGCTACCTACAATTGGACGGTATGATTAAGACTTCATCCTGATGGAACCTGTGGGCCAGGAGGAAGGTAGCATCTACAAGGGCACTTTGGGAAGACACAGGGTAGGACAGAGGCTAAGATGGGAAAAAATACAGGAATAATGCCAGTGTACCATCACACTGAAACTACAAGAGAACAGCAGTGTGGGCCATGTTGAGAGACCCCTTACAAGCTGAGTACAGTTCCCATCATCAGCATCATTTATGCCCCGGCAATGCTTAAACATGCATGGGCAGCCTGTTTATGGCAGTTCTCCAGTTGTTCCTAACCTGGGTAGCCCTAGATGCTTGTGTTATTGTCATACCCAAGGTTCCACAGTCTTCCTCTATGCTGTCTGTCCAGTGTTTTCTGGGCCTTCCTCTTCGCCTTATCCCATGCATTCCTCCAAGCAGTGCTATTTTCGGGCATCTGCCGTCATTCATTCTCATAACATGGCCTAAGTATCTCAAGCGCCATTCCTATCCTGGAGTTTACTTCCTTCTGTAGACAGAGATGTTTCTTAATGTCACTGTTGTGCAGCCTACCTCTTTGTGTGATGCCTAGAATCTCCCTGAGACATGCCATCTCAAACACATTCAGCCGCTGTTCTAAGGAGTGTTTAATTGTCCTGGTTTCGGAGTAGTAAAGAAGGCAACTCAAGACAAGTGTCTCAGTCAAAGTCTGTGGAGAACTAAGTGATCAGTTTAAGACAATCGTAGGAGTGTTGCAGGGATGAGTCCTCTCACCACTACTCTTTAATATATCCCTGGAATTAATAATAGCTACAGCCCTGGAGGATGAGGAGATGACCAGGCAGATAGGCAGTGTGCAAATCAATAACTTGCATTTTGCCGATGATACAACACTACTCGCTGAAAGTCCCAACGAGCTGCAGGCCATGGTAAAAAGAGTGGTAGAAGTCAGTGAAAACCTTGGTGAAAGTAAGCATTGAGACTGAGATACAACACATGGGAAGGGCACACAAGGATTTTAACATTGTAATGAAGAATCAGAACCTCAAGCAAACTGCCAAATCTGTCTATCTGGGAGAGAACCTCAGTTCAAAGGAGGGAACTATTTCTGACATCAAGAGGTGGATAGGGACAGGAAGGGCTGCATGTCAGGCGCTAGGAAAGGTTTGGTTAGCAAGAAACTTAATGACAACAACAAAATTACAGGTATATGTAGTAGGAGGCCACTTGTTTGTTCCCGGATGCTCAGACCACGAAAAAACCACACAGAAACTGCATTAATTAAACCATTGCCTGGCTTATTAGCTCTAGCTTCTAATTGGCTAGCTCGGACATCTTAATTTAACCCATTTGTAAGAAGACAGTTCTGCGGTGAGCAAGAAGTGGGAGAACCCTTCCCTGCAGACACAGTCAAGGTCAGGCTTTACCTGGTCCATACCCCCGTGCTGAATTTCCTGTCTTGTTTTGCTGCCCCACTACCCTCCTTAAAAGCCTTTGCCTGGAGCCTGCTCCATCCACACATCCAAGAACACTGAATTCCTCTCTCCCATTGCTGCTTTAGAATCCAGAACCAGAAGTGTCTGGAGAGATTGCTCAGTGATTAAAAGCACTTGCTGAGCAGTTGTGAAGACTGGAGTGGATTCCAGCACCCACAAAACAGGGTAGGTATCCAGCAAGCACCTCTAATTCCAGTTCCAAGGAATCTGGCTCCCTCTTCTGGTCTATAAGAGTAAGCACACCTCAATCTACTTCAGGACCCAGCATTCCATTCTTGGGCTTATACCCAAAGGAGGCTCAATCATACCACAAAGACACTTGCTCAACTATGTTCATAGCAGCATTATTTGTAATAGCTAGAACCTGGAAACAACCTAGATGCCCCTCAACTGAAGAACTGAGAAAGAAAATGTGATACATTTACACAATTTACTCAGCAGTAAAAAACAATGACATCTTAAAATTTGCAGGCAAATGGATGGAACCAGGAAAAAAAAATCTGAGGTACCCCAGACCCAGAAGGACAAACACGGCATGTACTCCCTCATAAATGGATACTAGGCATAAAAAAAAAAGAATAACCAGCCTACAATCCACAACCCCTGAGAAGCTATATAACAAGAAGGACACTAAGAGAGACGTGCATGGAAGCCCCTGGGAAGGGGAAATAGATTAGATCTCCTGGGTAAATAGGGAGCTCAGGGGAGGGGAGAAGCAAGAGATAAAGGGGAGGGTGAGGAGAACATGAGGGAACAAGATGGTTGAATTGGGGGAGGGACAGAGAGAAAGAACAAGAAAGAGACATCTTGATAGAGACAGCCATTACAGGGTTAGGGAGAAATCTGGGACTAGGGAAACTCCCAGGAATCCACAAGGATGACCCCAGCTATGAGTTCAAGCAATAGTGGAGAGGGTTCCTGAACTGGCCTTCCCCTGTAATC
>NC_022027.1:23484881-23496830 GCF_000317375.1 Microtus ochrogaster
AGAGAGAGAGAGAGAGAGAGAGAGAGAGAGAGAGAGAGAGAGAGAGAATTGGTGTAAGATTGCTAACAGAAAGGAAGCGCTGGGGAGAGGCAGTATCTGGGAACCACAGGTCCTCAGAGAGGCTGGATTCAGAGGACCCAACTTCAATGACTCTTTTCTACTCAGCTGATCCTAAAGCCCGAGGGACACCCTGTTTCCCACTGTGGGTTATTTATGCCCTGAGAACATGCCAGCTCATTCCAGGAGTCACTGGACACCATAGGATTGGCCCGTATCTACCTGGACTGGCGAATATGCTAGAAACTTTTGAGGAAATGAGTTATAATAAATGAATATCTCTCATGAAGCAGAGTACTAAGTTGGGGAAAGACCGCTCCTGAGAGCAGACAGCCAAGGGTCTCCAGAATTTGATGCTCTGTTGTATAGACCTTCAGGGAGAAAGGGTGGACAGAGCTGGGGATAACAGCTCTGAAGAAATCAGGGAAACAACTTCCGTCCTGAAGATCAAGCAAGAAAAGGAGTTGGCACTGGAGAGATGGCTCAGCAGATAAGAGTACTTGCTGCTCTTCCAGAGGACCCTGGTTCAATTCCTCGCATGCATATGGTGGCTCATAACCCTCTGTAATTCCACTTCCAAAGGATCAGATTGTGGCTTCTTCTGGCCTCCATGGGCCCTGCACAAGGCATACATATAAAATAAAAAATAAATCTTTTAAAAATCTAATAAGGAAAGGACTGATGACTGGCCGGTGGTGGTGTACACCTTTAATGCCAGCACCCAGGAGGCAGAGGCAGAGGCAGACAGGTCTCTGTGAACTC
Source organism: Microtus ochrogaster (assembly GCF_000317375.1). Lineage (NCBI taxonomy): Eukaryota > Metazoa > Chordata > Mammalia > Rodentia > Cricetidae > Microtus > Microtus ochrogaster. The sequence goes on from NC_022027.1 coordinate 23,485,701, forward strand.
AAGGCTAGCCTTATTTACCAAGTGAGTTCCGGGATAGACAGAGCAAAACTCTGTCTTGAAAAAGCAAATAAATAAATAAATAACAACAAAAGGAGTGAACTTAGAGCAAGTGTGGGTTTTCTTGGTTCCATGAAAGCAACCTGTGGTGGTTTTCAGAACATCCTCGCCTCTGTGGTCATGTGTGAGGACTTCCTGTTTGCTAAACGTTACATTCATGGCCTTCATGAATCCCAGCAGGTCTCTAGGTGGTGGGCACATTTTACATATGGGAAAAGTGAAGCTCCAGGAGGTCAGACAACATCACTAAGGTCCTTGGAAAGCGTGTGAAGATCCTCAGCTGTTTCCGTAGCCTGTGTCTTCTCTACTTTGTTCTCACAGAATGTAGGACACTCAAAAATAGACAGATCCAAGAACTCGGTATCTCTCAAATAAAATGTCAAAGAAGTCAGAAAGAGACAAGATCCTGCCCAAATTAGCTCATTACACTTCCACCACTTACCCTAATGTTCACATCACCCTTCTGTTCTCTTGATTCCATGGCTTTCAGTTGGGTATTTGAAGAAGAGAACTCTGGCTTCCTTCTCCCACTAGCTTTATAGGATTCTCTCTTGTCACCCATAAACATTTTGCCCTGTATCTAACCTCCTTGCCTTGGCATGCTACATAAAAGAAAACCCACCAACAAATAAACAAAAGATAATATCACAGAAATACCAAAATAAGACTAAGCAGGTTTCACAAGTATGGGAGTCATAAAAAGTCTCCTTGCAAAGGTTACATTTTGTTTATTTCTTTGTTAAAAATTTGCCAGGTTCCATGTACACAGTTCATTTACCTCAAATGCAATCTCCAATCTCTAGCCTGGGACTTCCCAGGAGAAGGATTGAGGCCGACTTAACTCCCTACTACATATCATACTCTTAAAAATTGTTTATTACTTTCTTCTTACTCTGTTGAGTTACTAGGCATAAATCTAAGACTTGGAGGCTTATACAGCCAGACTGCAGGGATGATTTCTAGTCCTTGCTGGCTTGAGTTTTTATAAATCTAGTTCATGTATCAATTAATGTTCACATTGACGTATTTCCCCTGGAATATAAGCATGTGTCTCATGACATGAGAGCTCTCGTCATTTCTTCTAGCTCCTTAAAATACTTTGCCCCGGTGGACATGAGTGCCATTGACACGTCACTTAGCCAAAGTCCTAGGAACTCCGTTGAAGCACTTAGCATCCAACATTAAACATGGCATATAGGAGCGCAGTAGTCGAACATGGTTCTAGCTGCTTTCTAAGACATATGATGTAAAACACTGTGATGGAGGCTGAGAAGATGGCTCGACAGGTAAAGCATTGGCTGTAGATAGCATGAAGAGCCGAGTTCTCACCCCTAGAACCCACATAAAAGGCCCAATACAGCCATGTGCGCTTGTAACAATCCTAGTTCTTCTGCAGCAAGATGGGAGCTAGACAGGAGAACCTCAGGAGTTTCTGGGTCAGCCAGCCAGGCGCATACAGTGGAGAACACAAGATCCTGTGTTCACAAGACAATACAGAAGGTGAGGACAGACGCCTGAGGTTGTCCTTTAACCATAGCTGAACATGCCAAGGCACATGCCAAACATGCCAAGGCACACGAATATGTGCACACGTGTGCGTGTGCGTGCACACACACATACATCATACCACATTATACACCCACACAAAGATTAAAAGCAATACCATGGAGATCTTTTTCCTCACCTTTCTGGCAACAACCACTCAATAACTGCAATGCCATTTTCAGGGCGTCATTTTCTTATTTATTACATAAATTGTTTCCTAGCTTTTGAAACTTGTTTTTCAGTAAGTTAACAGCCTTTAGCCTCCTGACCACACTTTGCAGATACTGAATGGGTTTGTGAATCAGAACACATACAATTTCTCAGCTATCAAGGCATCTGTGATGGCGTCAACTCCATGTCAACTCAATGAGATTTTGAATCACCATGGAAACAAGACTTGGGCATGTCTGGGATACCTAGGTTGGGTGAATTGAGATGGGAAGACTCATTCTAAAATGCGGGCTGCACCATGCCATGGACTGGGGGCCTGGACTGAATGAAAAAGAGTAAGCGAGCAGAGCACCAGCGTCCACCCCTCTCTGCTTCCTGACTCTGGATGCCACGTGACCAGCTGCCCCAGGAGCCTACCATTGTGCCTTTCCGGCCATGATGGACTGTATCCTTTCCAACTGCAAGCCCAAATAAACCCTTCCTACACAAAGTAGCTTAGTATTGGGAATTTGGTCACAAGTAACAAGAAAAATCCCCTGGAATAGTGAACCCCAAATTAAATGCTTTCTAAATTGCCATGACCTTATAATGGCAAGAGAAAAGCAACAAAGACAGTGGCTAAGAGCAGTCTGTAAGTTTAGAAAATATACTGGTCAGAAATTAAGCTGTAACAAGTTGTAACAACATTTTACAAACAAGTATTTTTGTTGCTATTTTATGCCTTACTCTGATGATTTAGGCCAACCAGAGCAGAAAGCAGGGCTAATGACGGAGATGATGGAGACTGGGTGAGAATGAGCTCTTTGAGAAAACCAGGGGCTAAAGAGATGGCTCAGTGAGTAAGAGAATAACGTTTGCTGTTTCTGCAGAGGAACCTCGTTCACTACTCAGCCCCCATCACTGCCTGTAAGTCCAGTTCCAGGTGATCAAGACGCCCTCTGCTGGCCTCCACGAGCACCTGCACCCATGTGCTCAGACTTCCACATAAACACATACATACATATAACTTATAAACTAGAACAATATAGAAATAGGAGTAGAAAAATAGAAATATATAACAAAGGAAGGAAAGGAGGGAAAGAAGGTGGACAGAGGAGAGTGGGGATGTGGGGCAGGAGGGAAGAACAAACTTAACCAACCAATGGTCCTTTCCTAAAAGAGGCAAGAATAGAATGGAAATAATGGAAATAAAAGACAGTTTCTAAAGAAACAGACTTCTGTGTTCTGAAGGTTGAAGCAAACTGTGTTGAAGGCGGCCTCTGCCGAAGCCTCCCACACTGAATTTTGTATCTGGGACCATCTGCAAGGTCAAGGCAGTGACTGGGACTTCTGAAAACACCGTCTCAGGGGAATCTAAAAGGAACCATAAGGCCTTTCCAGGAGCCACATCAGTAGCTAAGAGAGTGAGTGGCAGTGGGGTTTGTCCTACTTTGGCCGCTCGCTGGTAAAGTAACTCTGAGCAATTCATTTAGCCTTCCAGGGCTTCGCTTTTAACATGCTTGGTAATAGGCAGAGCTCGGCTGGGATCCCAGGTCCACCCCTGTGGGGCTGCAGGATTTTAGGAACTTACATAACTTACATGAACCTATTTTCCCAGCCACACAATGTGAATAAGACATCAAAAGCTTGTGTGGAAGGAACCACAAAGGAGGCAGAATGTCCAGCTCTGGTTATGTAAAACTCTAGAACGTGTGAACAAATCTATAAAGGCAGGAAGTCGATTGGAAAGGAGGGAGAGGAGGAAGGAAAGGGTTACAAAGGGGCCGAAGGAAACTTCTGAGGTGGCAAAGATGTGGCCCTGTTCTGATGGTGGCTGTGCACATATCTGCGTCTCTCAAAACTGTGCAAAGTGTACACAAAACATGTTAAGCTCTTACAGAATATCAGCTATACCTTTTAAAAAGATTTACGTTATTTTTAAAAATTGTATGTATATATGTGTATCTGTGGGTGTCTGAATTATTCCTTCCCCCTTTTTTGTTACTATGAAGAGGTACCATGACCAAATTTACAAAAGAAAACATTTAAACCGGGCTTGCTTACAATTTCAGAGGGTAAGACCATGACCATCATGATGGGGAGCATGACAGCCGACAGGAAGGCATGGTGCTGGGGAAATAGTTAAAAGCTTGCATTCTAGTCCACAAATTGAAGGCACAGACAGAGAGACAGACAGACAGACAGACAGACAGACAGACAGACTGACTAGTCCTGGCATGGGCTTTTGAAACCTCAAAGCCCATCTCTTCTGACAGGCTTCCTCCAACAGGGCCTCTTCCTAATCCTTCCACCAACTAAGGAGCAAGCATTCAACCATGAGCCTATGGGAGGCTTGCTTTCAAAACACCACAGGGGGTCTATACTCTGTGAATTCCTCTGCCCAGGGACTCCAAGGGGACACCGATTTGCTGGAATTACAAGTCTTTGCAAGTCGCCCAGTGTGGGTGCTGGAACTGAACTCAGGTCCTCTGCAAGAGAAGTACATGATTGTAACTGCTAAACGGTTTCCTTTCTTTTTGGTTGCTGCTGTTTTTTTATACAAACCAATTCCACAAAAAGTGCCACACACAGGCCTCCAGAAACAGGCTCATGTCTTTCTCTTGCCCTATTTTGGTAAAGGACTATTTGAAATGTTTCTGTGTGACATAAACATCCGTGAGTGTTAATCAACATTAAAATTCCACAGCAGCATTATAGGACAATATGCAAATATCTCTATGGTTTGTGTAGGGTACCATCTTTATTAGCTGTATTTTATGCTGTTGGAATCACATTATATACGGGAAACCCCATGGTCTATCATAAAAATGTATGCAAAATGTATGGGGGGGGCGGTTAGGGAAATGGCTCAGCAGGTAAGAGAGCTTGCTGTGCATGCAGATGGCCTTGAGTTCAAATCCTTGGCATCCACCTAAAAAATCAGGTATGGCTGTGTGTGCTGGCTAGTTTTGTGTCAACTTGACACAAGCTAAAGTCATCAGAAAGGAAGAAGCCTCAGTTGAGAAAATGTCACTATAATACAGTGCTATGTGCCTGTATGGTATTTTCTTAATTGGTGATCGAGGTGAGAAGGTCCAGCTTATTGTGGGTGGAACTCCCCCTGGGCTTTGGTTCTGGGTTCTATAAGCCAGGTAAGCAAGCCATAAAGAGCAAGCCAGTAAGCAGCACCCCTCCATGACCTCTGCATCAGCTTCTGCCTCCAGGTTCCTGCCCTGCTTGAGTTCCTGTCCTGATTTCTACCAATGATGAGCAGCTATGGGGAAGCTTAAGTCAAATCAACCCTTTCCATGCTTTGGTCATGGTCTTCTATCACAACAACAGGAACCCTAACTAAGACATTGTTCCTGTAACCCCAGCACTGGTGGCCAGGCAGATACAGAAGCCCGGAAGCCCTTGGCCAGCCAGCCTCCTAGACATTGAAAGACCCCCCCCCCCAGCGTGTAGGGAGACTCTCACTCAAGTCTTGGGATAACACGACCCCCCACCCAGTAACTCATGAGAGACCGTCCTTGCTGCAATCACATGAGGTTTATTGACAGGACAGGAGCCAGTGCACTGGGGTGGAGACTCATAACCCACACAAGGGAGGAGTTTGATCCCGAGTAGCTGGGAGAAGGGGTATTTAAGGGAAGAAACCACAGCCCAGTAATCCAAAGGGGGTAGGGAGGGTGTCGGTGGAAAATTCCAAAAAATACCAGTGATCATTGAAAATTCTGAAAATACCAGTGATAATCACAAGGGGGGGTGGTGACTCCCTGTTTCTCAAGATTACAATCTATCTTCAGCTAGTTCTTGAAACAGTCACTGAACCGGCTAATCCTAGATTTTTGGCTCTTCTCTTCCTGCTAGAGGGGTCTGGATTTATTCGGGTCTTTCAATGTGATGAGCTTCAAGTTCAACGAGAGAACCTTCCTCAAGGCAGTAAGTAAGATGGGAAATGATATAGGAAGGACAACTGATGTCTTCCTCTGGCCTCGGCATGCCAGACGCAGGGTACATGCATGCATGTGCACGCACACAGTGGGCATGCTATTTTTAATGGCTACCTCATGATGTCTCGGAGACAAGAATTCTGGACATACTCTAAAAGTAGAAGTGCCAGGATTTCCTGACAGATTGGACCCAAGATGGGAGAGAATGAGGACCTTGCGATGACGGTGCAGCTTTTGGCCTGAGCAATCCGAAAGTCTGGTGAAGCTGACATTTTCTGGGAAGGGAAAGACATGGAAAGGGCAGCTTTGGAGGAGGAGGTGAGGAAATCAGTTTGGAGGACAAGCGTTAAATATCAAACTAGGGATGAGAACTAGGGGGTGGATGCTAGATCGGGATGTGGGTGGGGGTCCAGCTGGAGATACAGACTTGAGGAGTCTCCAGCATGGATGCGCTATTTAAAACAGTGAGCTGGATGAGGGCCTCAAGGGCACACACATGAAGACAGAACAGAAGAGGTTCCACCATGAAGTTGAGAGAGTCCTTGTATGTCTAGAGATCCTGGATTTGGGGAAGGGCCAGCAAAGGTGACAGAAAAGGAATACCAGCAAAGAGGAAGAAAGTCTGGGAGGGCAGACTATTCTGGAGGCCAAGAAAATAGCATTTTTAGGAAAGAAAATGCTTACTATCCAACGAGAGAAGGGTGAAAGGGACGCTCTTGAAATGTGTGGCTGTACCATAGGGGTTACGATTAGAGTATCACCAAAGGGTGGTAGCAAGAAGAAGGTCCCTACCAAGGCATACAAGTGGCCAATAAGTACATCAGCCAATGCTTGATAGCATTAGCCACGACAGAAATGCACATGAAATACACAGAGAAACCATGGTGATATATCACTTCACATCCCAAGGATGGCTAGAAGCCAAAGAAAAGCAAGATCCTGCACCCTGCTCATGAGTGTGACGTGGTATGGCCTTTGTGAAAGCATTTGTGAAAGCATGGTTGAGTTCCTCGGTGGGAACAGAGAGTCTTCACGTGATGCGGTAGTTCAATGCCCAGGGAGACCTGGGGACATGGCCAACAGAAGCAAAAGAACCCATCAACACAAGACTTGCAAAGCAATGTTCATGGAGAGATTATTCATGATAGCTAAAAACTGAGAAACAGCAAATGTCCACTTTTCAGAAAGAAAGAACCCACTTGAGACATGGAAAGACATGTCTCTTGTACGTGGTGGGGGAGAGAGAAACCATCCACAGAAACCGAGGGGGAAACTGAGGGGTCTCCAGGTGTTGAACTTAACTAAAACAAAGACTTTAAAATCAGGCAGTTTAAAAATTGTTAGAGAACGGACAGACACGTTTTCTAAAGCAAGCCAGCAAGAATGAGAGTGGGAAGAGAGAAATCATAAAGTGAGGTGAATGATTTTTGGAGTTGTGACCGCTGTGACCCTGGGGCCGCATGCCCTCTCCGGGTTGGTGGCTGTTGGCTTAAGGGCTCTTCTGGACTAATTAACTACAATCTTTGTTGTCCCTGACTCTGAAATCCTCACTTGATCGGCTTAGTGACCAAAGACTGTTCCAATAAGGATTTTCTTAGTTGCCATGAATCAATAAATCTCCTTGTCTCTGTATATTGTGAGGTCCCCAGCCTTGGTCTCCACACTGATCACAGCCCAGACTGATCAAAACCTTGCAGTCCTCCTGCCTCGGGCTTTCAAGCACTGGGGTTATAGGTTTCTATCACTATGATCAATAATACTCTGTCCCAACTTCTTGCAAGTATGGAGGCTCAAGGACAGCTAGAGTTAAAGGCTTAGAGATCGTTATATTTTCCTGAGCATGTGCACAGCTACACATACGCGTGTGGCTTCCTAGATTCCCAGGCACATACTAAAACCTTTCAAAGGTCTTTGGACATCTCATGGCTCTCCTCCAATTCTCCTCCTCTTTTCTCTCTCTCCTCGCCTCGCCTCTCCCCTCCCCTCCCCTTTCCTCTCCTCTCCTTCCTCTCCCATCATTTCTTTTCTTAAGATTTCCTGGTGGTTTGAAAGCCTCTGGCCACTTCTTGTTTGTGCTCTCTGCTTCTCGCTGTGGTCGAGGGTTTAATCTCTCAGCTTTCTGCTTTGGCAGCCATTCCTGCTGATTAATGCCACCTCCCCCTCTCACGACAGACTCCTCTCTCTCTAGAAATTAAGTAAACACAAACTCTTCCATGAGTCATTCTTGGTCAAGATGTTTTAACACAGTGACAGAAAGGTCACCAAGACACCTCGATGGTCTTGGTATGACTCCACCTCCTAATGCTGAGATGACAGGCTGTGTGTCACCATACCCTTTCAGCTTCTCATCTTACTTTTTAAAATTAGTCCATTATTTATTTGCTCCAACCATCGCCCACAGTAGCAGCCGGTCACAACTTTATCTCTTCTCCTCCTTCTCCTTAATTCTAGAAGCCGAACAAATGGCCTCACACGGGTAATCATGGGCTGAACCACCAAACACATCTAGCCAGGCAGTCATAAATATTTGTTCATTGGGATTTATTTATTTAGAGACAGGGTTTCTCAATAGCTTTGGAGCCTGTCCTGGAAGCCACCACCCAGCTCATTGAGATTTTTTGTTATATATAAACACACAAGCCTAAATCTGTGAGAGAGACTGACAATAGTTCATGATCCTTGGCACAGTGCCACACACCTCTAATTCCAGCATTTGAGAGGTAAAGGCAGGAGGGGCATTAGTTAGTTCAAGATGCCATCTTTGTTACATAATGAGTTTGAAGTCTAGGTTACAGGAGTCTCTCTCTCTCTCTCTCTCTCTCTCTCTCTCTCTCTCTCTCTCTCTCTCTCACACACACACACACACACACACACTTTTTATTTTATTCATCTCCAACTGGATACCCATTGGTCAACACTCCCTATTGTGTGAGGTGGCGGTAAAATAGGTTTAAAGTTCCCATACTTCAACTACAAGGGCTGGAGGTGTGGCTCAGTGGCAGACTGTTTGCCCGGCATGCACAAGGCCTGGATCCACTCTAGAGCACACCTCCAGGGTGGCATTTGTGGCTTCTGCTTTGACCCACGATTCCTAGAGTCTGTATTTTACTTTTCAAAGCTAATTTTATGAATCTCATCTATCATATTATTGGCAGTTAGATGAACTGCAATGCAGTTAGAAAATGCAGTCTGCATACACCAATTCCCTCAGATCAGTAATGGGGGAATCATGCTTTCTGGCCAGGCTCTTAATCAATGTTCATAAATGTTTCATGCCTGCATGAGAAGAATACATATCTGCATATTATCGAACACTTAGATGAAGATTCTTTTGTACTCTGTGTTGGAGGGGAAACATATGCTCATGTGTGTGGCCAGAAATTAATGTTAGGTATCTTTCTCAGTTAGTCACCTTATTTTTTTTTCTTTCGTCTAAGACAGTATTCCAGACTATTCTCAAATTCACGATGCAGCTGAAGTTGACCATGAACTTCTGACAGTCCTGCTTTTATCTCCTGAGTGCCGAAAGTCCCAGTGTGTGTACATGCATGATCTATGGGGTGAAACGAAACCCAGGGCTCATGCACATTAGGCATTCTGCCAGCTTATCTCCCTCGATTTTATCTTTTGAGGAAGCCTCTCTCACTGCATCTAGACCTCAACAGTTGGCGAGGCTAGGTGGGCAGGAACCCCTGTTCTCATTTTCCTGCCAATGGAATTATGGGCGCTTGCCACTGTACCTGGATTTAAAACATATATGTGTGCATGTTCGTATCTGCCTCAGGTACAGGCATGAGGGTTCGAGGACAGCTCCGTAGAGCTCGTCTTCTCTGCAGAAACCTTTCCATGGGCGGCGGGGATCAAACTCGCATCATCAGGTTACACAGACAGTGCCTTTGCTTGCTCCACCTGGTCTGGATCTATCCCTGTGATGCTGGAGATTGGAACTCAGGTCCACATCTTTCACTTGGTTGAGCCATCTATTCAGTCTCTGGATTAAGATTTTTGGGAGTTTCTCTGTCGCTTTGGAGCCTGTCCTGGAACTTGCTCTTGCAGACCAAGCTGGCCTCTAACTCACAGAGATTCATCTGCCTCTGCCTTCCAAGTGCTGTGATTAAAAGCGTGTGCCACTCACCCGGCTCAGATTAAGATTCTTAATTGTGGGGTCAACATGTACATATGCTCCCTTCCTCCCTCCCTCCCTCCCTCCCTCCCTCCGTCCCTCCCTCTCTCCCTCCCTCCCTCTCTTCTCCCCCCTTACATATAATGTAGTTTTAAAATACCTTTATTGCGATACCCACTTGTTATTTATATGTCAGTTCAGCTGAGCTAAAAAGCGAGTGCATGACTGCCAGGTGTCAACAAATAGGGCTGGGGAGACAGCTCAGGGATTAAGAGCACAGGATGTTTTTCCAGAGGACCTAGGCTACGTTCCCGACTTTCATCTGCACGGAGACTCACCACCTGTAACTCCAGCTCTGGGGGATCCAATGCTTCGACAGGCAAAACATCCATACAAGTTTTAAAAGATGGCAACAGACCATACCAGCACATTGTCTTTAATCCCATTTGTTGTGGTAGGAGCGAAAGGCTGGAGTGGAGGAAACACTCAGCTTCCTGTTCTGTTTGTCCTTGAAGTAGCTCCTTGTTTTTTCAAAGTGCAGAGGTACCATCTTGCAAAGGAGGGAAGGACCCCCAAACAAAAGGCTGCAGCCATTGGGGCTGGCGTGAGGGCAAGAAAGAAGGGCTAAAACTGAGAAAGTGCCGAGCCAGGGGAAGCTCCAGGGAGACTGAACCAGGTGGCTTATGGAGGGCTCTTCCCAAAGTCTCACACAGAGACCCCGAAGATGAGGAAAGGTCTAGGGATGTGGAAAGGGAGAGGTTCCGACTTCGGCCCACTGCAGGGCTGCTGTGCAGGGGCATGCCTCAGTGTGTGTGAGGAGTGTAGCCCACCTCAAAGAGGCCTGCCAGGTGAACTCTGATTTTTCACAACATTCCAACCATGTATTTGTGTGTGATGTGGATGCACACTTGGCGTGCTGGGAGTCGTCTCCGCCTACCACATGGGTCCCCAGAATCGAACTCAGGTTTCTTAGAATGGTGGGAAGCACTTTGCCTGCTGAGTCATGTCACCAGCCCCTTGTCAACAGGTTTTTGACCGGATTTGACCCCTCCCCTGTATTATCTGCTAGACTCACGGGTCACTGCGCAGCCACAGCCGTCCTGGCTGATGGGATAACAGGCATGCCTGACTATGAACAGTTGCGCTGGGGACAGAGCCGGGGCTTCGTGCATGCTGTGCAAGTGCTGATGAAACGCGACACAGCTTCAGGTCCCTTTCAGCCTTTTGGAGAGGTTCCCCACTGGTTCTGGTGTCCTAGTCACTGCTAAGGACAGTGATGTCATTTTCATTCTGCTTTCGCTA
>NC_022027.1:23497612-23499805 GCF_000317375.1 Microtus ochrogaster
ATTTTTAAATTTTTTATGATTTATTTATCTTTATTTTATGTGCATTGGTGTGAAGGTGTCAGATCCCTTGGAACTGGATTTTCAGACAGTTGTGAGCTGCCATGTGATTGCTGGGAATTGAACCCAGGTCCTCTGGAAGAGCAGTCAGTGCTCTTGACTGCTGAGCCATTTCTCCAGCCCCCTACCCATAATTCTTAACATGCAATGTGATTCCATCCTCCTTAAGAGATTGCTTCCTCTTACTGAAGTGAGTCTGAGGTCAGTTCTGGGCAATCAGACACCAGGGGATTTTGTGAGCAGTAGAGCTGCTGCTGAACATTCTACAGTTATTATAAAAAAATAAAATAGAAGACAAAAACAAAACGTAGCTTGCTATCTGCTTTTGCCATGGTGGCTGATCTAGTGAAAGCTTCCACTCAAACAGAACAAGAAGAAACATAGCTGGGCGTAGTGGCACATGCCTCTAATTCCAGCACAAAGGAATCAGAGACAGGCAGGTCTCTGTGAGTTCGAGGCCAGCCTTGTCAACACAGTGAAATTTTGTTCTTAAAAGAGAGTGATGTGGGAGGCTGGAGAGATGGCTCAATGGTTAATGGCTGCTCTTCCTGAGGACCCAGGTTCAATTCCCAGCACCCACATGGTAGCTCACAACTGCCTGTAGCTTCAGCTCCCTGGAAGCTAACACCTTTACACCAATGCTCATAAAATAAAGTTAAATTGAAAAAAAAAAGAGTAATGTGAAATCAGGTGGGATAGTATGTGCCTGTAATCCCAACACCTTGGAGGCTGATACTAGTGGGTCTCCGTGAGTTCAAGCCCAGCCTGGTCTGTACATATGGTTCCAGGTTGGCCGGGAGTACATGAGTCTCTGTCTCAAAACGAAAAAATAAAGGGAGGTGGAGATCTGTGAAGAAATGAAGCTGAAGACTTTTTTTTTTTAAAAAAAGAAATAGACCCAGGGTTTGGATGTTTTTTCCCCTTCCTTATTTTGATGTGTTTATGTGTGGGGTGTGTGTGTTGCTCGTGATTTTTTTCTTAACATGTATATTTGTGTCTTGCCTGCATGTATGTTAGTATGAGGGTGTTGGATCCCCTGGAACTGGAGTTACAGACAGTTGTGAGCTGTCATGTATGTGTTGGGAATTGAACCCGGGTCCTCTGGAAAGAGCAGTTAGTGTTCTTAACCACTGAGCTATCTCTCCAGCACCCACACGATCTTAAAGTTGCTTAGGCCACCAAAGCCTAATATCCAGAGAGGAACAAGACACTAGACATCTATATATTGATTTGATTCACTGAAAAAATGCATTGTTAGGTCTTAGAACTCAATAGTATACTCAAAAAAATAAAAATATCTCTCCCTGGTGCATTTATAGATCTTAAAAAACCACTTGCTTCTCATATTCCTTACATATTAGTCTTCTGATAAGAGAAACTAGACTACCTGGCTTGGAAGCGCATGTCAGAAACCAATTTTAACCAGCAGGAATGGAAGCAGAAGTCACGGGGGGGCGGGGGGATGCTGCTTATTGGCTTGCTCTACAGGGCTTCCTCAGCTTGCTTTCTTGCATCACCCAGGACCATTTGTTCAGAGGTGGTACTGCTCCCAGGGAACTGCGTCCTTCCACATCAATTATTATTCAGAATATGCCCTACAGACCTGCCTGTAGACAACACAATAGAGGTATCTGTCAACAGAGTTTCCTCTGTGTAGCCTTGGTTGTCCTGGAACTTGCTCTGTAGATCAGGCTGGACTTGAACTCAGAGATTCGCCTGCCTCTGCCTCCCCAGTGCTGGGATTAAAGGTGTGTGCCACCACTGCCCAGCTTCATTTTCATTTGTGCATGCAAATCTATGAGAAAGCATAATATTAGTGGTAGAAATGAATGGTAAGCACAGCAATTAAAATAAATTATATATAGCTTATGCAAATGTGCTTTTCTCAGAGTGTCTCATTGCACTCTTTGGACCACATGTGACCAATACAGAATGTGTGTATTAGGGGAGACCACCACAGATTTAATTTTTCTTTTTAAAAAAGAGTTCAAAGCCAGCCTGGTCTACAGAGCGAGTTTCAGGATAGCCAGGGCTACACAGAGAAACCTTGCCTCAAAAAACAAAAACAGTGAGCCTATAATTAGTGATCCTAGAGAAGCTAAATAAGAAGGTGAACCCAAAGAAAAACATATAGGC
>NC_022027.1:23500690-23534629 GCF_000317375.1 Microtus ochrogaster
GGATCCCCTGGAACTGGGGTTAAAGGCAGTTATGAGTCACCTTATATGGGTGCTGGGAATTGAACCCAGGTCCTCTGCAAGAGCAGTACTTGCTCTTAACTACCGAGCCATCTCTACAGCCCCATTAACTTAAATTTTCATGTAAATATGTCTGGACATTTCTTATTTTCTGCTACTTGAGTTCTTAGGCATTCCAGAACTGGGGGAAAAAAAACCCAGAAGTCATCTGATCTTCAGTTTACTCTAGAGGAAACTGAGGTGTATGACGTCAGCTACTCTATCTACATATGCACCCCTGGTGGTGGGCCTGCAGCCTCCCAGCCACAGGAAGAACCCGGGACCACAGGGCAGGACCAAGCTCTCACGGGGGACTCAAAGGATGGATCAGAAAGCAAAGTGCTTGCTGTGAGAACGTGAGGACCTAAGTTCATAGCCCCAGTGCCCATAGAAAAGCTGGGCATGGTCACACACTTTTAATTCCAGGAAGCAAAGATAAGTGGATGATGAGGGTTGGCTAAGCAGCCAGTCTAGACGAGATGACCACGGTCAGTGAGACCTTGTCTCAAGAAATAAAGTGGAGAGTGATCAAGTAAGACACCTGACATCAACCTTTGGTTTACACGCGTACAAACACATAGCACACACATACATGCACAGACACACACACACATGCACACACACACCATACACATGCACACACACAAACACACACACATAAATATATAGAGATTTTGCTTGACCTGCATACATCTTGCTACCTAATATCAATGTTACTGTATTTTCCCATGTCCTCAGCCTTTTTTCTGTACTTCAGGAACTTAAGGCATTTTCCTCTCAGTGCAGGCAATGCAATTGCCAGCTACCCCAAACACAATTTGTCGATTGTGAAGAGCTATTTTTTTTTAAAAAAAGACATTGTGTGTTTTCTGGCTTCCAAAATGCATATACATTTTTATGTTTAAACAATTTAAAAAAGAAAGATATCTCTTGAATGCACCTGCTCTCCCAGAAAAGTAGTTATGAAATTGATGATTTATCTTAAGATTGATGAAAATTTAAGTCTATAAAAATGTTTGTCACTGGCCATTTCCACTCCCAACCCATCCTGGCACAGTACTTCGCATGAAGATGCAGAGTAAAACGAGAATACATGATCTTGTCAAATTGCACCTCCCGCGTTTATCTTTCTCTTGCTCCATATAGACCTTTGAGCATCGGAAATTGGAGGCAAATTGACTTTACCATGGGAACTAAGTGCAGCAATTTCTTGGCATTCTGTATCATTTTAACTGTGCTATTTTTACATCTAAAATATCTAGATGTCAGAACTTCACTTCTAGAGAAACATTATGGACTGAGGAGCTGCCAAGTATGTTTAAAAACCGCCAAACAAGGGCTTTCAATAATTAATGCCATGCTAATTATAAATTCCAGCCAGACTCAGAAATCTCAAGGTGAGTCAGGTTTACCACAGAGTTGGGGGAGCCAACTAAGATGCTATGAGGGTCACTTAAGCACCTCTCCTCTGCAGGGGAGCTTAGCCTTTATCTTCAGCGCCATGACAACGGCTCCACTAATGGGCTTCGGAAAGGCAGTGGGCAGGAGAGTCAAACACAGGAACTTTGGGAACTCCGATACAGACACTTAGCTGTGTGAATTTTTACAGCCTCTTTGAAGCCTCAATGTGCCCATTTGTAAGATCAACACAGAAATACAGGTATCAGGAGTGAGTATGAGGAGTTAGTGAAGTCAGCCTGTTACTGAGGGAAGTCAGGGCAGGAGCCTGGAGGCAGGAGCTAACACAGAGACTGGAGGGGACACTGCTTACTGGTTTGCACTCTCTGGCTTGCTCAGTTACATTTCTTTTACAGCTCAGGCCCAACAGCCCGCCAGGGATGGCGCTGCCCACAGTGGGCTGGGACCTTCTATATCAAGTAGCGATCAAGAAAATGCCTCCACAGACATGTTACGAAGTTTGGAGAGGAAAGGATTTATCTCACCTTACAGCTCTTACTCCATCATCAGAGGGAGCAAGGTAGGGGCTCAAGGTAAGAGCCCGGAGGCAGGAATGAAAGCAGAAGTCATGGGGGAATGCTGCTTATTGGCTTGCTCTACAGGCCTTGCTCAGCTTGCTTTCTTGCATCACCCAGGACCATCTGTTAAGAGGTAGCACTGTTCCCAGGGAACTGGGTCCTTCCACATCAATTATTATTCAGAAAATGCCCTACAGACCTACATATACACATCGTGATAGAGGTATTTGTCAACAGAGGTTCCTCTTATGAGATACCTCTAGCTTGTGTCAAGCTGACAAAAAAAAACTCGTGGACATGTGCCTGCAGGCCAGTCTAGTGGAGGCAATCTCTTACTTGAGGGTCTCTCTTCCTAAATGACCATTAGTTGTATGAAGTCGATGGTGGATGTTGGCAATAACACCTAGTATATTTGAGACAGTCAAAGACTGAATGCCTGTGAAATCACAAATTTAACATATTAATTATACAACATACACGGACATGCAACCTTCATATCACTAAATCAAATGTACCTAAAATCCTCTCCTGTTCTGCCATAGTATACATGCAATATGTTGGTACAGAAGTCCAAATTATTCATGTCATCTCAGCAGACCTGGATATACAGGGAACTGGGCATTGATAAAACCACTGGAAGTGCCAGGGATTAGATTTGAGACTAGGTTCTCAGAATTGGCTCCCATAACACCAACCTTCCAAGGAAATACAACCCCTGGGGCTACTGAGAGAAGAATCATTGCTACTGTCACCACCATGAGGGATCCACAAATCCACAAAACTTGCAAATGGGCATTTACGGATGCAGTACCTCCTCCAGCTGTGCTGTAATTGCCTCTTTCAACATCCAGGAACCTGAGGCCCAGATGTAAGATGCTAGCCTTCCTAATCATCAGAAAACAGCCCAAAGATCAGGAAGACAGCCCTATCTGGTGTCCACCTATTGCTAAAATGAATGTCCTCCTCAGGAGAGAGCTTCTACCCCTCCTCCAAAGGCCCAACAGCAAAGGAGGTATGATACCACCAACATTCACTCTGGGAACCAATGCATTTTAGGCTGACTTACAAAGCACTGAGGTTATAGGTAGGGGCATGGATGGCCTTAGGTAGCCACACTAGAATGTCTACACCCAGTGTGGACGGTGACTTCTTCAAGACTCCACAAATGGAGCCTCCTCCCTAATCCTCTTTGCCTTATATACTTCTAGCCCCTCCCGGAGGCCATGAGTAATGAGGGCAGAACTGGAAATAACTGGTTGAGAGGTGTGGCTGGATACTCTGCCAGTGCAGGAATGTCAACAGTCAATGAGCCCAGCTGTGGTGTCTTTTGCAGGCTGGTACAGCTGAACTCATACACATAGTGGCAGTTGGGCTCAGAGGACATTCCTGTACAACACCACCTTTAGAATTTTATTTTATATGCTCATACACAAATGGTGGGAATTCATGTCAAACAGGACACTTAGCTGCAAGGGAGTCTGAAATGCAGGACACTTAGCTGCAAGGGAGTCTGAAGTGCAGGACACTTAGCTGCAAGGGAGTCTGAAATGCATAGCTGCTAGCTCTGCAGCCTCTGCTATTTGAATACACATACTGGAAACTTAGTTAAATGAAATAGACTGACCTATCTGCTACAAACCACAGGGCATAAGCAGGGCCCTCAGCAAGAGACTCCAGGATTCATAGTCCCTAAGCCATGTCTTCTTCAGCCTCTGATGACTCATTTGTCAACTGGAAAGACCCTCCCCCCATATACTGTTTAAAATTTTTATTAAAATTATTTTTGTACGATACATTTTAATCATATTCTTTCCCTTCTATAATGGGTTTCAGATCACCCCCACCTCCATACCTACCCAATTTCAAATTTATTCTCTTAAAAAGAAAGGAAGGAAAGAAGGAAGGAAGGAAGGAAGAGAGGGAGGAAGAAAGGGAAGGAGGAAGAAAGGGAGGGAGGAAAACCAGTAAGACAGAAAATATGAAAACAAAGCAAAAAAAGCACTCACAAAAAGTCATGGCATCTGTTTTGTGTTGGCCACCTACTGGGCATGGGACCTGCCCTGGAGCATGGTCAGATTCCTCCTGAGTCCTGTGTGACTAAGAACCAACCAGAGCTTTATTAATTTATTTCTGATATCGCATCTGGCCAGCTTTGATGAACTTCATTGTTCCTACCCCAGTTATCCATGACTAAAGAAATCCCAGTTGTCTTCAGAGCTTTAGACTAAGGAATGGCAAAGGGCACACTGCATGGCGTTCCCATTTCAAGTCATTGAAAAGGAAACCAGAAGACGATGAACTCAGTGTTATGATTTCAGCCACAATAAGGCTGACACTTCCGGGTTCTAGGGACATGCACGTGTGGACAAGACCTCAAGTCTAATGACCCTGGGGATGTTAGAGGGCCCTGCATGACCCACCACCCACGTGAGGTGTGTTTGCATCATCCACGAATGACTCAGCTAAGCCCTTGCACGCATGCGTGAGCCCTGTCATCTGCATATGACGTAGTCACATCAACCCCCTGTGTGCATGCGCTAGGCAGCTTTTAAAAGCTGGACACCATCTCCACCCCCCACCCCGCACACTGACCTCCCCAGGCCTGTACATGCCCCCTCTAATAAACTCCTAAGCAGGTTTGTTGCGTGTTCTGTGTTTCCTTCTCACTCACACCAGGTAACTTCACTCAGCCCTTCAGTTCCTGGGTCCCATGGGTGTAATGAGATAATCAGAACATACAAAGTTGTCCTGATCTACACCACACACACACATACACATACACACACACACACACTTACACATATAGACACAGACACTCACACACATACAGACACAGACAGACAGACACACCACACATACACGGACAATTACACATACAGACATACACACAGACACTCACAGACACAGACAGACATGCACACAGACACACTCACACACAAGTAGATACAGACAGACAGACAGACAGACACACACGCACACACACACACACCACTTTTCAACAGAAGAATCCAAACCTGAAAGACTCCATCTTGTCAATCTGGAAAGGCTGCGCCCTTAGACTAACACTGTACTCTCCCTTGATCCCTGCTCCTGGATAATCCCTGGATTATGGATCCTGGTCCTAACACCTGGATGCATGGATTTGTCTTAAAAAAAACAGTGTATCCTGGATCCCAAACTCTTTGTAAGTGTTAAAAATTGTCACTTGTTTAAGGGACAGTTAGACTGGTATTTCCATTTCTGCAGGGAGCATGAGGACTGGTGTTCAGTGCTGTGTGACAGAAACCAGAGCAAGGCCCAGGGAAAAGCTCCATGGGGAAGGTGGAATGCTACGGGAGGGAGTCATTAAACACCAGGCCAGAGATGGGAATGCAGGAATGGGATGTACTGACTAGTGAACTTGCTGTGCAGTCGGTTGCTGGGTTTGAATCAGTGAGCATCCTAAAGCACAGCAGATCATTTCTGCAGGCCTCAGCTTTCCCATGTGTAAGTCAGAGTCAGACCACCAGCCGCACAGGGCTGCTGTGGAATCAGCCATGCCTGGATATAGGAAGTGTAGAGCGAGTGTGGCCAGACTCAGAGATCACCACCACCTTTCCAGAAAATTGCAACCTGACGTTATTGTCAAAAGCTGCTTTCAGGGTGTAGGAAATTGAGGGCCCCATAGCTACCCACACAAAAGAGCACTCTGGCTTCTGGGTAGAACCTAGGTGCTGTGGCATTGTGTTCAGTCAGGGGTGCCCTCTACCTTCACACCAGTTTAGCCTTAACAGTGTGGAGCTGACCTTGAAGACCAGTGGCAAACAAGGGCAACAGTGTGATTGGAGTCAGAATGGGTTAGAGTCAGGAATTTCTCCCCCACCCCCAAGCCTGTGTCTAGTGGCAACCTGGAAAGTTTTCACTTATACTAAAGGTTATAATTAAAGCTAAATAAATAGGCTTTAAGAGAAAGAAAATTCACTTGTTTCTCAAACCAGAAATACATTTCCTGAACCCATAGCCACAGATGGAAACCGTACAAGCTTGGGACTTTTAATAATGATTGCAGAGCAACACTAACTAATAGCTATGCTCTAAAACATACAGCATGATCTTTAGGAAGCCAGGCAACAAAGGAGAATAAGAATTATCTAAAACTAAAACAATGAGCACAGATATGAGAGAAAGTCCTGAAGAGCCAATGTCAGCAATAACAAGGAAAAAAAAGACAGATTGTTTAGCTATGTTGAAGAAACGCAGGAATCTATGATACTTTATGGACTAGCTATGAACAGCCTGAAAGTAAAATGAAAAGGAACAGTTTTGTTAGGAATGACATAAAATAATAAAACCCTTAAAAATAAAATTGACAAAAGAAACACAAAGCTTGTGCATTGAAAATGGCAAAGTAGGGGCTAGAGAGCTGGCTCAGCAGGTAAGAGTGCTGCTGCCCTTTGGGAGAACACACTATCAGTTCCCAGTACCCATACCGGGAAGTTCCCAGTACAAGACAGGAGAGTCGGCTCCCTGTGATGCCCTCTTCTGGCCTCCCCAGGTATCTGCATGCATATGCACAAACATCCACCCTCCACACATACACACATTATTACAAGTAAAAAGTCTTTCTAAAGAAAGTGACCAAATATTACCCTCCCCACAAAAGAAAGACAGAGCAAGTTGGCACCAAAATCTGACTCAGAAATACAACCACGGGGGAGGAGCCTGTGCTCCTAGAAAGCCCGTCCCCATGCCACCTAATACAGTCTCTGGGTCATTAAGAAAAACAAAATCAAACAAGCAAACGAATGAAAAACTAGAAGAGGGAGTAGTTGGAATGAGGAAGGGAATTAGTGGGAATGGAAACAGACAACAGAGGGGAACAGGTACGTGTATGATTAAAATATATATACATGTATGAAAATGTCACAATGAAACCCATTATGTATAGTCAACATATACATAAAGCAAACTATATTTTAAGGTGCATTAAAAAGTACAGGAAGAGCTGCCTATGTCACCTCTGCCCCCAAATTCATGTAGCACAGCACAGAGAGAGACAGCTCTGCATGAGAGAAGGAGAGGAATGATGCTCAGGCCATAGGCTTAGAACTCAGGCCCCCAAACCCAGGTAGCAAAATGAAGCCCTGCCTACATCAGGCAGGAAGAGGAAGGCAGGCATAGCTGATTGCCTTAGCACCTAGAGGTGGGCTTCCTGTGGTGAAACCTTTCTGGGGCCAGGAACAATGAAGCTTCCGCACCTCATCTGGAGTCAAGTAGAGGCTTGTAGGAACGGACTATGAAGGCACCATCGCAAGTCATCCTGTACAGCAATACCAGCTACCGATCCGTAAGCAACTTGGACTTGGGAGGACCTCTAGTGTGAAGACAGGGGCAATGCAGTTACAGCAGACTAGCCTCCTATCTGGACTTAGAGCGCCATCTACAGCTGAAGTAACAGCAGTGACCACCACCTTAGAGAAAAGCCTAAAAGACAACAAGGAAGTCAGGTGACAAAGAGGCTATGTATCAAACCTTCAACATGCAAATACCACCACAGGCCAACAAATACAAATGAGAGAAATCACGCATGACCTCATCTAATGAACTCGTGAAACTGGCCACTAAGAAGAAACTGACACCCGAAACCTCAGACAGCAATTTTGGTTTTTAAGATTTAGTTATTTTATGGATGTCTTGTCTTCATTTCCATCTGCACACCAGAAGAGAGCATTAGATCTTATAGGACTACAGTTATAGGCAGTTGTGGGCCACCATGTGGGTGCTGGGAATTGAACTCAGGACTTCTAGAAGAGCACCCAGTGCTCTGAGCCTTTGAGCCATCTCTCCACCCCTCAGGAAGAGAATGCAAGTAGTTGCTTTAAGGAAACTCAGTAGACTTCAAGGAAACACTGAGAAACAATTCTATACTCTTGTCAAAGCCACAACAGAGAGGTGGAAGAAACTGTAAATTCACTAAGATCCAGGTACTAAAAATGTTCACAATGAAGTAAAAACCACAACAGAAGCCGTCTTAACTTCTTCTTCCCTTGTCATGGCAAAATATCCCTACAGAGTGACTTAATGGAGAGGGGTTTCTTCTGACTCAACAGTTCAAGGGACCACTGTACCTTATGTAGCATGGTGAGGACATCGAGGAGCTTGAAGCTGTTGGCCATGTTGTGTCAACAGTCAGGAGGCAGCGAGGGATGAATCCCTGCAAATGCTCATCTGGTTTTTTTCAGCTTTATATAGTTCAGGATCCCCTGACAACCCCTATTCAAGCTATATGTCTTTCCACATCAGTTAAGACAATCAAGACAGCCCCTCCTAAGCACAGCCAGAAGCCTGTCTCCCAGGCAGTTCTAGAGTCTGTCAAGCTGACAATTCATGCTAATCATCAAAGAAGGTATCTGAAAAGAAAGAAAAAAAAGGTTAAAAAGGTAAAAAAGGAAGACCAGGGAGCTCAAAGGTAAATGTGTTTGGAGTTGGAAAAGAGATGGGTGTGTGTGTGAAATGAAATGGCCACACTTACATCATACACAAAAATAAGTTTTTTTAAAACTAAGTCTTTAATTTGAAAGTAGAGAAGGGCCCAAGTATAATGGATTAAGTAAAAAATTCTATGGATCCCCAAGCAACAGCAGTGGGCAGCGGGTCCCAAGAGCAGCCAGTCCTAGGTAGGGATGGCGCAGTTCCCCAAGTGGCCATGAGGGACAGAGAGTCCCATGAGGAGAGACAGACAGATGGGCATGCCATGAGACCACACTGGAGGTCTTTGAAGGCGGCTGGTCCCAGGCAGGGAGGCATGCAGCGGATGAGAGATAAAGACATGGATAGGCATGCCATATAGAGTGAGGTTGGATATTTATTTAGTGGGTTATGGAAGGGAAGAGGAGACAGGATAAGGAGAGAGGGGGGAGTAGAGAGACAGAGAGATGGGGGAAGGGGAGAAGTGGGGATAATGGAACAAGGTAGAAGCTGCCTCTTGGGGGAGATATGGAAAAGAGAAGGGACTCAGGCTGGAAGTTGAAGATCAGCTTGCCTGGCGGTGGGGTGGAGTGGGTGTGGCTTGTCTCTTCAAGGGACAGAGCAGACCATTACATCAAGGAAAGTCATTGCACAATGACAAAAAGTCAATCAGCAAGAGGAATTACTGTAAATGTGTATGTACCCAATAACAGCACACAACACACAGATTAGCATTGATCAACATGGGAGAGATACATTACATGACAGTGTACAGTACCATAACTCCACTTCAGCAATGGAAAGGCCACTCAGTCTGAAAACCATTGGACAGCAGTGTGTCCTTAAACTGTGCCCTAGACCAAATGGGCACAACAGAACTTTTCAGAATATTCCATCCAACAGCTGTTGAATACACAGTCTTCTGTGCTGTGACATTCTCCCAGCTAGGTCACAGAACAGCCACTAAACAGGTCTCGGCACAGTACTCAGAGTGAGGTCATGCTGGGTGTCTCCTGCAACCACAACACAATCCAACTAGAAACAAGAAAAGTTTTAGAAACCACATGCATGTCTGGAAACTGTACAACACGCACTGAAACCGGCTGTTGTGGGAGGCTTGTTTGTACTGTCGCTCAGAGACTGCCAATAAAGTTAACCCTTAAATCACAACAGGCAAATGAAGAGAATCAGAAGGCACAAGCTATCTTCAGTCACACGTTTAAGATAGCAGGAGCAGTGTGGACACACTGAAACAATCGGTGCCTCCATCACGTAGGTAGTTTATAATCTCAAATAAATAACCATCTTGGCACCTTGAGGACCTAGAAAAATCAGAAAAAATCAGATCCAAAATCAGAAGGAAGAAAATTATCCCAGAGTGAATGTAATGGTCTGTCCTGTCTCTTTAAGGACAAGCCACGCCCATCCCCTACTGCACACCTGCACCCATACCCACCCACCCATCTGCTGAGGCAAGCTGATCTTCAGCTTTCAGCCTGAGTCCCTTCTTTTCTGTCTCTCTCTTGAAGAGGCAGCTTCTATCTCTCCCTTCCCCCCATTTCTCCCCTCTCCCCCCCTCTCTCTACTCTTCCTCCTTCTTCCCTTTCCCCTTTATAACCCACTAAATAAATATCCAACTTCACTCTGCATGATGTTCCTATCCATCTCGGTCTCTCATCTGCCACACAGTTTCCTGCCTGGGACCTGGTTGCCTTCCTGGCGTGGTCTCAGGACCCACTGCCTGCTGCAGCCACTCAGGGACCTGCAGCATTTTACTTAAACCATAACAGTGAAAACAAATGAAACGAAACAGTAACTAAAACAAAAACCCAGTCGTTTTTTGAAAAGGTGAACAAAATTGATAAACTCTCCCACATTAGCAAAGAAAACAAAGGCTACAAATAAAGGCAGAGATAAAGATGGAAACATCACAACTAACATCACAGAAGCAGAAATGTGGGATATTTGTACACTGTGTGAAAATGTATTGCTGTGATTGGTAATAAACAACTGAACGGCAAATAGCTAGGTAGGAAGCATTGGTGAAACTTTAGGAGACAGAAAGAGCTCTGGGAAGAAGAAGGCAGAGTCGCCAGCCAGATGTGGAATAAGCAGCATGAACAGTATGGAGAGATGAGGCAACAAAACCAGGTGACAGTGTAGATTAAAATAAACTAGTTAATTTAAGTTACAAGAGCTAGTTGCGACAAACATAAGTCAAAGGCCAAAGTTTCATAATTAATATAAGTCTCCATGTAGTTAAGACCTGGCTGGCAGGACAGAGAAAGACCTGCTACACACAAAGAATCACTAAACAATTATTTGCCAACAAATTTGGAAAATCTAGAAGAAATTAATGAATTCTTTGGATACACACATTGCCATGACCGAATTATCCCCCCTTCTTTTTTTCCTTAAAGTTAGTCTCTATAGCCCTGACTGCCCTGAAACACAGTAGGTAGACCAGACTGGCCTTGAACTCACAGAAATCCACCTGCCTCTGCCTTCGAAGTGCTAGGATCAAAGGCGTCCACCACCACCGCCCAGCCACAATTGAGTCTTGGAGAAAGAGAAAAGTAAGACAAACAGACCTGTCAGGAGCAGTTCTGTCTATCTAGGAGCCGGTCAGACCAGTATGTGAGTGCTTTTCCAACGGCTCTCCAGTTGAGACAAAACCCCATGGAGACGGTCTTACTTGTCAAGAACCAGTGGACTCCAGGAGAGCACAGAATACTGCTGGGACTTTGAGGCCTGGATGCTGTCTTCTCTCTTGTAATATTGTTGATTCTTTTGGTGGTTTTGATGTCATTTTGTCAGTCATGCATGGAACAGCTGTGATCATTCCTGAAAACCTCATTTTTTTTTTCCTCAAATATTTTCCCGTACAATTCTTTGGGAGTTGATGCTTCTCAGGTTTCTTGTCTGGGAATGTCAGCAGTCACTTCAGATCCTGGGAGGTGCTCTAATTCAGTGCTGACAGGATCGGAAGATGATCACCCCTATTCTGTAAATATATTTTGAACAAGATTGTTGTTCTTGAAAATTGTGTGCCTATGTCAATCACCTTTTGTAAAGACAGGATGTACCCAGCTTCTGATTTGGTCAAGCTATCAAAATGGTAAGTGTTGTTTTGGATGAAAGATGTTTTGATGCAAAAGCTGGGAAAGACATATTTATTTCTGCTGAAGGTTAACATTGGAAGATAGAAAAACTTGTCTGTTAGAATGGAAAGACATGCTTGTTTTTGATGCATAAATAAAGATGGCTGGAACTTTTCTGGCCGGCAATTTGTGTGAAATTCATCTGGTGATCGGACAATTAATTTCTCCATGCCGACACTCTTGTCCCACCTCAGGACCTGAACCCAGGCTGTGGTGGGACTGGAACACAGAACAATTATGATTAGCAAGATTGAATAAACAATAAATAATAAAAGACTCCCAGTCAGTTGAATAAGCCTAGAATTACACGCTATCGGTTACCAGTCATCTCTATGTCGTGGGCTGCTTCTGAAGGAGGGGTTCATGCCGCTCACAGTTCTGAAGGCGCAGTCTCTGAAATGGTGTAGCACGCAGCTGTATGTGAGGACTGTCCTGCTGCGCCATCTCAGGACACAGCAACAACAGAAACATGTGGGAGGAAGTGAGTGACAGCATCTCCAACCAACGGGTACAAGACAGGCAACATTTCTCTTCCTTCCGTCCTCTCATGAGAACTACCAAAGGGGCTATAAGAAAATGTCACATCCCCAGGGACCAAGGGCCTCCCTTGGGACTAACCTTCCAGAGGTTCCATTACCTCCTGATAGGACAACCCGGAAGACCAAGCCTTCACACACCTACACTGCAGCAACTTCACTATTGAATGCTATCGAATACCTCTAAAACTGGTGCCAATTCTTCATTTGTTAAAAAGAAGTGATGATGATGGGCATGGTGGAGCATCCCATGGTGAAGCATCCCTTTTATCCCCTGCACACAGGAAACAGAGGCAGGAGGATCTCTGTGAGTCTGAGGCCAACCTGGTCTACAATAGTAAGCCCCAGGCCAGCTAGAGATATGTAGTAAGACCCTGTCTAAACTTAAAAAGGGCTAGTGCCAAGAGGAAGAGGGGAAGAATTTTTTTCCAAACTCACTTTATGAAACCAGCATTATTTTTTTATTAAGATTTTTTAAAATCTTAATTATATATATAAATTCAAATATATATATAAATATAATTTCAATATCTATATGGCATACAGAGCCAGAGGCATTGGATTTCCTTGAAGCTGGAGTTGCAGGTGGCTGTAGCCACCTGATGTGGGTGCTGGGTTCTAAACTCTGGTTGTCTCTTCAAGAGCAGTACACCTGCCTACTTTTAACCACTGAGCCATTTCTCTGGCCCCAGGCCAGCACTGTCTTGACAAAAATACAGCTTCAGGCCAGAATTCCTAATAAACACCAAAACAACTCTCCAACAAATACTAACGAGCAAAATCCAACAGTATGTTAAAAATATTATCCACACAATCCCATGGGATTCATTCCAAGCAGGGAAGCATGGCTCAACATAGGTCACCAAGAGATGTGATCAGACACATCTGTCCTAGTTAGGGTCACTGTTATGACCAAAGCTGCTTGGGAAGGAAGGAGTTTATTTGGCTTATGCTGCCACACCATAGTTTATTATTGAAGGAAGTCAGAGAAGAAACCTGGAGGCAGGAGCTGGTGCAGAGACCATAGAGAGATGCTGTTTACAGACTATCTCATTGTAGCTTCCTCAATCTGCTTTCTTATAGAACCCAGGACCAGCAATAAGACAACAGAAAACAAACAAACAAACAAACAAATAAATATCTTCTAAAATGGAAATAATGAAGGAAAGTCAGTAGCACCTGAGGATACCACTGGCTCAGAGGTGGCTCCACCACCCACGGCTGATAGCACCACCAATCCCTAATTAAGAAACGCCCTACAGCCAGACTTTATGGAGGCATTTTCTCAACTGAGGTTCCCTGCTTTCAGATGACTCTAACTGATATCACGTTGACATAAAGCAGACCAGCACACATCCCAACAAAATGAAGCACAAAATCATTCCAATATCCACAGAAAAAGTACTTGATAAAATTCAAATCTCTTTACGATAAAAGGGGAGGAAGGTCTTTTAACATGATAAAGACCAGATATAACAAGCCCATAGACAGCATCATTCTGAATGGGAAGAAAGTGGAAATCTCTGTCGTTAGGTTATTGACCACGAACGACAAGGATGCCAACTTATGCCACTTTTATTCCACATGGTGCTGAGAATCCCGGTCAGCAATAAAGCAACAGAAAAATAAATAAATGAATCAACAGCATCCAAAATGGAAATACCGAACAAAAGTCACTAGCACCTGAGGATACCATGATATTTAAATATGCATAAGCCTGCTCAAAGACTCCACCAAAAACCTTAGAGCCAACAAATGAATTCAGCAAAGAGACAGGATACAAAATGAACACACCCACACACACCCAGGAGCATTGCAGCATCTCAATAGTTAATTCTCTGAAATAGAAGAAAGCAATGCTGTTTGCAAGAACCAGAGAGAGACACAGACAGACAGACAGACAGACAGACAGACAGACAGACTGATAGACAGACAGACAGAGACAGAGCTGGAAATTAATTTAAATAAAGAAAATTGAATGAAAGTAATTGACAGGACACAAAGAAATAGTTAACCACATGCGGGATTAGACAAACCAGTATTGTTAAGCTATCCACACCACCTGAAGGGTCTACAGATTTCATGCAATCCCTATTAAAATAACAATATTGTTCTTCACAACACTGAGAAACATAATGAGGAACAATAGCCCAAACAACCTTGAACGAAAAAAACAAAGGAGTATTAGGTTATTGATCCCAAAACACACAGAACCGTCCCCCTCCATTTCTCTTGAGTTTCACAGCTCTAGCTCCTGTGTTTAGTTTGTAACACGCTTAGCGTTGATGTGGTGCGTGGTGAGAGACAGGGATTCAGTTTCATCCCTCTGTGTGTGGGCATCCAGTTTCCCCATGTAGTGAGCACACAGTCCTTTCAATACTAGTCAGCTTTCTGGTACTGCAACCCATACCTGAGATAAAACAGTCTAAAGATATAATAAAGGTTTATGTGGAGGCACCTGTCCGTGGCCATTTGGTTCTACTGCCTTGAGCCCATAGCAGCATGTTACATTACGGCAGAATGGGTGGTGGAGAAAACCAGTTCAGGTATGAGATGGGAAAGGGTCAGGGTCCCCAGCAACTGGAAAACCTCCCAGTAGG
Source organism: Microtus ochrogaster (assembly GCF_000317375.1). NCBI lineage: Eukaryota > Metazoa > Chordata > Mammalia > Rodentia > Cricetidae > Microtus > Microtus ochrogaster. The sequence continues at coordinate 23,515,468 of NC_022027.1, forward strand.
CTCCATTTCTGCCCCTCCCTTAGCACCAGGGACTGGGAACTCAGTCTTAGCATGGATTTGAGTAGGCATTTCACCAAAGAAGATTCCTAAGCAACTAACAAAGCATGAAGAGAGTCTCCTCTGAAGTCATCAGGGAACTGAGGAAGGAGTAAGGGAAGTTTTGTTTCATATGTGTTATAAAGGGTTAGTAAAGAAGACCGATAATTATAGGCAGAAATATAAAATAGTATGGGCACTTGGGAAAACAATCTGTGCAGCTCAAGGTAGCCTTGAACTCATGATCTCCTTGCCTCAGCATCCCTAGTCCTGGTACCACCCGCATGCAATGCCAAATCTTACTTGTGGTTCATTGAAAGGTTACAAATAATATAAATTTTAAAATAAACACTTAAAAAGTTAAACAGCTGCTATTCCATCGAACATTTCCACTTCTAGAAGTGAAGGGTGAAAGTAATTGTCCACATAGTTATTTATAGGGAAATGTTCAGAGTCATATTGGTCAGGGTAACCCAACCCGGAGACAAAGGGAGCATCCAGCATCCAGAAAATAGGAAATTAAATGTGATGCATCTGCAGAATAAAGCACTTGTCAGCAATAGAAAGGAACTGACTTCTGGGGCACGCTAACAAACCAGCCTCGGAAACAGGCTAGAATAAAGAAGACAGTGACGATTATCCATGGCATGAGTCCGTGTAAATGAACTATCTACAGAGCCAGAAAACGTCAGTGGCAAGCTAACACGGAGAGGAAACTCATTTCAAAGGGGGATAACTCTTGCAATAAAGAACTATTTTAGTATTAGACCGTGGTGATGTTTGCACAAAGGTGAAACTCCACTAGAAAGTTCTGCTGCACTCTCACACGGGTGGATTTTATCTTCCCACCGTCTCAATGTGTTGTTAAGGAGTGTTAGGGTTGTCTGAGAATTAAATCCCCATCACATCTGGCTTTTTTTTTTTTTTTTGGTTTTTTCGAGACAGGGTTTCTCTGTGGTTTTTGGAGCCTGTCCTGGAACTAGCTCTGTAGACCAGGCTGGTCTCGAACTCACAGAGATCCGCCTGCCTCTGCCTCCCGAGTGCTGGGATTAAAGGCGTGCGCCACCACTGCCCGGCCACATCTGGCTTCTTAATAAACCTAAAGATTGCCCTCTCCTTTAAACACACTGGCACAGAAATCATATAATTCCTTCCCTCCATAAAACAAAACCACACTTCTTTGTTCTCCACATCATATACCTCTATGTTGCCAACCGTTTTGCACGGTATTTTGACTTTCCCTCTCTGTAAGATTTCAGAGTCTCTTTTTCTTTTTTTTTAAAAAAAACAACTTTATTTAAAAAATAAAGTGTGTGTGGATGTGTGCGCATGTACACACACACTTGCATGCCCATGGAAACCACAATAGGTGGTTGTGAGCCTTCAGATGTAGATGCTGGAAGCTGAGCTCTGGTTCTCTGCAAGAGCTTGTGTCGAGTTGACACAGACCTACCTAGCACAGCAGACATCACTAATCAATCATAGCATCCCCGGGGGTGGGGGGACTAAAAACCCTTTGGAAGGCAGTGTGATTATGATTAAAAATGATATTGAACTTCTTGCTTCTGCTAGAGACAAAGATTGGATTAGCTTTATATGAAGCTTAAGATATCTGAAGCTGGGCACGGTGCCGCCTGTTTTTAATTTAGCACTTGGAGGGCAGAGGCAGGTGGATCTCGGAAGTTTAAGGCCAGCCTGCTCTACATAGTGTATTCCGGGTCAACCAGAGCTACACAGTGGGATCCTGTCTTAAAAATATTTTTTTACCCCTTTTTTTCCACATACTACTCAGAAAGTCAGGTACTATACTCATTAATTCATTTTTAATTAATTTCTCAAAAATGTTTTTCCTTATGACTTTTATGTATTAAATTTAATTAACTTATGGTATAGGCATGCAACAGGATCTTGCTAAGGTTCCCAGGCTGACCTTGAACTATCTATGCAGCCCAGGCTGGACTTGCATTTATGATGCGCCTGGCTCACCCTCACAAGGACTAGCATTACCACACTCACCTTGTGTATTTAATTTTAAATACTTAAAATCAAAATACTGTGATTAGTTTTCAGTTGACACGTTTCCAAATTTATAATTTTGTAACCATAGAATTACAGGGGAGAAAGAATTCCTATACAGGTCAGCTGCACTATAATCGACACGCAGAGCTTCATACATGTCCTTGGTATGTACATTAATATACTCACAAAGCTGTGCGACCATCATGGGCTCCCTATCCGTCCCACCTTTTTATTGTACACTCGTTTCTCTAAATAATCTGACATCTGGATTGTTGAGACTCAGCCGCAGGTGTGGCCTCTCTAATGTTGTGTTAATAAAACAGTACAGAACTGTCAAGACCCCTCCTCCCTCCCCCCCCCCCCCCCCAGTCTGCCTGGACATCCAGGTTTACTGCCAAAGCAGACGCTAAGTGCCAGCCGGCACATCGCCCGCCCTATTGTTTTCTACAAGTTATGAGTCCTAGAATCTGGCTGAGATCTGTGAAACTTCTTGCCTTGCGATTTTGGCACTGCCATGCACTTATCTCCCACATTTAAAAATTAAGACAAGATAGATCTGGGTCTACTCTCCTTAGAAGTAAAGAGTTATTTAGTGTATTGTTCCCATGCTTTCTGACATGATAGACCATACATATGTACACACACACGCATGCGCACACACATACACACGCATGTGCACACACATGCACAGACTTGTTTGTTGAGTGAATAACTGAGTACTTCCACAAAGTCTTCTGGCCATGACTTCATAGAGCTCTAACTAGCTATTTTGGCAGCAACCGCCCTCTGTTGACTTCTGCCTACCCATCAGCCTTAGGTCAAATGCCATTTTCTGTCTGTCATGCCTTTTGAATTCCCTCCACTGACTTGGACACTATGTAAGAGTTCCACACTAGATAAGAGCTACATGAGGAAGTTTCCATATTCGTTTCTGGATTCACCTTAATGTTCACAAGCTCAGTGACCAGTAGTCGTGAGTGCTCAAGCAATATGTGTGGAATGAGCGAAGAGAACTGGAAACTCAGCTTGTCTCAGTCAAAAGACAGAAATGCGGCCAGCGTAACCAGGTGTTTTGGGTTGTGTTCACCTGTCTTGACTCTTCTTTATTTAGCAACTTCATTGAAACGTAACTCACATAGTGTAAAATTCACTCATTAGGATCTGACTAATGTCTTCTTGCCTCTCACTTGGTATGTGAAGGTCATTTTTTTTTTCCTGATGGGGAAAGGGGAAGAAAATCGAAGTAACATGTTGCCGAATCTTAATAGAGAATGGGCCCTTCCGGCCCCATTTTCCAGGGCTTGTTCTCCTGCCTCACTTCCCAACTGTGACACCGAGCAAATTCACGTTTCTAAGCCCTGGATCCGGATTGATAACATTTCGCCAGTGCCATATCTTCGTCGGACCCTCTCAGGATGAACTATGATGGCCGGGTAAAGGATCCAGCCAGAGAGACAACACTGTGAAACAATGCTGGTTCCTCCCCGCCATCCCCTGCTAACCTCGGGCTCTCAAACGGCAGCCTGTTCTTTCACCATTTGTTCTGAGCAGATTTTTTAAAATACCCAACCTGCCTACTTCCTGAGTCAGCTCCTCCTGTGGGTTAGCTTTCCCGACAATTGATACAATCTGGTCCCTCCTTCAGCAGAGGCTTTTTCTTTCCATCTCTTGAACGTGCCTATTAGAAAGAACACAACCCACCCAAGATCATTACAGAAACCATGGTTTCCTTACTTCCAATTCCCTTTCTTCTTTGCTAAAAGTATTGTAGACCAGAATCTTATTACCCCAAGCCTCTGTTCTTTGAAAATGGCTTTTCCCATCAAAAGAAGAGCTTTTCCCTTTAAGTCTCTTGTCTCAAAATCGCCTATCTTTTCTTTGACCTGCTTCTTCTCAAGTCTGTATTCTCCGTGTCTTGTATTTACAGTCTCCGCTTGTACCGCTTCCCCAGGACCCACCGGTTCTTCCCCTGGAGTCACATTACATCAGCCTCACTAATGCATATAGGCTACATATCAGATGTTTTATTATAGGCAGTTCATTAAAAAAATAAGCCTGGACGCAGGTTCGATTTAACATGGAGGACAAATTGTCTGAGGTTAAGTACAAACTGTTCCGAGATGCGGGGTGAGGGGGACGACAAATATTTATATTCATATTAAATATCTATATATACCTGTTGAGTTTGTGCTTTTTCTCAACGCTTCAGAGACCCTCGAACTTTGAAGTGATTGAGACGGTAAAGGATGGGTTTCCAGAAATTTCGCCCCGAATTAAAAGCTCCATTAAAAAGGCTGCTCCATGCGTTCAAGTAACACCCACCAACAAAAACCTCCACAACCACCAGATTATCTCACCGGCGAGTGAGACTGCAAGGTTTGGGGGATCGACTGTACCACTTTGTGCTTGTGCAGGGGGGGATTCGAGGCCGCTTGGCCGTCTTCTTCGCTTTGGCTCTGCCCCTGTCTCCCCTGCTCTGGCTTCCCCAGTGCGTCCGGCAGGCGCTTTATAGGTGCAGCCTGGGCGGCTCCGCTGGCTGTTTTTCGGCTCCTTCGGATTGTGGTTGCTCCTGTGATCCGCAAAGATGCAGCTGAAACCGATGGAGATTAACCCCGAGGTAAGCGTAGCTGCTGGGCCGCCATGGGAGCGCACGGCCGGGCCTTAGCTCCGGCCAAAGAGTCGAATCGGGTCGCTTTATTATCTTTTTTGCATTTGCCTTTCAGATGCTGAACAAAGTGAGTGGCACGGTGCGCAGCCTCTGTCCCTCTCCCCCGGGAGCATCGTCAGAGACGCCCAGCCGGCCGCGCCCTGCGCAATGGAGGTGGCCAGGCTGGGGCGCCCTGCTGGATGTTTTTTCTGCCCTGAGTTATTTAGGGATGGGGGATGACCGAAAGATAGATCAAAGGGACCCGGACAGGAGCGAGCGCGGGGAGCAGCTTTCGAGGGCGTGGCAACTGCCTAGCGGACCCTAGTCCGAGGGCTTCGCGGGAGCCACGTGTGGGCCGAGCTTTGTGCTGTGTCACTGCGCGGCTCGGAGGGTGGGACGTCGCGGAGGCTCCTCCTAGACTCTGGTGGGGACCTGTGTGTGTGTGTGGTGGTGGTGGGGGGAGGGTTTGCGCGTGCTGACTCCACCCTCTAGCAGGTGCCCATCACTTGTCTGGCTCTTTCCGCCTGGCTGCCCTGTCTCCTCTCTGCAGGTGTTGGCCAAGCTGGGTGTCGCCGGCCAGTGGCGCTTCGCAGACGTGCTAGGGCTGGAGGAGGAGACTCTGGGCACAGTGCCATCCCCTGCCTGCGCGCTGCTGCTGCTGTTTCCCCTCACGGCCCAGGTAGGGTGAGGTTTGTGATGGGCGGGTCTCAGATGATGCACAGTGTTTTGGGATGCGCTCTTAGTCCGCGCTGCCCCCCTTTCCCGTGGGGTAGGGAATAAGGATTGCGCCTCCTAGGATGGGAGGTGCCTGATTTTCGTGGTACCTATTCATTGGCGCTCCTGTTGTAATGGCCATTATTGGAAGACATGAAGCGTATTGATCCTGTCTATTTTTCTAGTTATCCTGAGGAACTCGCTTGGTTCCATCCACTTGGGGGTGGCTGTGGTTTCCTTTTAAGGTCACTGTTTGGTTCTCAGACTTTCACTTAGCTGTAAATTGAAGAGGGCCTGGCTTTCTTAAACCAAACTGTTCCCTTAATTTACCACCTCCATCTGCTTTTCTGGTGGATTGAGGGCTCTTTTCCATGTGTGCCCCGCAGCAGGCACACTGTTGAACCAGCTGTTTGAAAGCTGAATCATGGGTGCACAGAATCTTTTCAGCAGCTGTCTCTACCTCTGTGACCTTGTGTCTTCAGCACAGTCATGGAAACACCCTTGCATTTTTGGAAAAGGTCTTCCATCTTCCAGTGTTCGGGGATGTATGTGACGCCAACACTGAGCATCAGATACAAAAACAAAACAGTGGGATATGTGTTGTCTTACCGTGTCCCTGCAAATCATGGCACCACCTGTCTCCTGTGGCTGTCAATTGCCCGCAGAATTTAGAAGGGGAAGAAATGGGCAAAACTTGGAGGCATTGGCATTTCTGGCCTCACTCTACATGGGATGAGGTTAAATAAATGCCATCCTAAGGGCAGGTGTTCTTGGAGCATTCTATACCAAAACTAAGCTGTATGGGAAGGTCTAGGCCTTCCTCCTAGCAAATGGTCTCTCGTGAGTTCAAACACGCAGTGCGGAAGATCCCAGTGACCTGTCTCCTAGTCGAAGCTCTTATTGCAACCCTTGCATGTCAGGCTGGCTTCCTTGACTGCACCAAAGCCTACTTCTCCTGCTCGATCGAGCAATTCCGGAGCTGCTCTTGACAGGCCCCATGATGACGTGGAGGTTTTGAGCAGAGCTCAGGCAAGGCCTCTGGGAGGCAGTGGTGCAGCCTGTTTGCTTTCGGTCTCATTTTGCAGGCTCCAGTGGATCTTTGTAGAGAACATTCCAGTTTGGCTGACTACTGTTTTATCCTGTAGCTGAGGTCCAGTCTGCCTCATATGTTGAGTACCTGGTCTGCATATGTCATGTGTAAAACACTGTAGCTGATTAGCTGATTAGCCCTGAAAGGTGTGCAAACCCCTAACAGGGACTAGGATGCCAGAACCTCTTAAGGGGCCGTTCAGTTCACCCTATGGGACAGACCTGCTCCTGTTCTAGAGCCACAGAGTAAACACACGCTCCACTTCCGTGTACAGTAAACGCAAGGCTGCTAGACGCGGATCAGGCTGGCTGATGGGCTGAGTGACTTCTGCTGGCTGTGGGCAGTCGGCATCTCCATAGCAGTAGCACCTGCTTTTAATTGACAATTCCTAACTGCTCAGGGCTTTCAGACTCGCCAGTGAGAGGAATACAGTCTCCTGAGTCATTGCACAAGAAGCAGGCAATGACTTGAGTAAATGCCGTTCATATGGCAGAGTCTCTCTCGACGACTGCTACCGTTCTCTCCGGTTAGACTCTCTGCCCTGCTGAATCTCTGGCAAGGATAAACCAGTACCTTGTCTTCCTCTTACAAGGTGAAAAGGTTTTGATTTTTGTTTTTTAAATCATTATCTACTCCTTGTACCTCAAAGGGGAAACAAAGTCCTTGCCTCCACTTGCCCCTTTCAGCAGTTAAAGCCTGTTTAAATACATCGACTCTCACACAAATGAAGCAGTTAAGGGACGGAGAAACAGACACCAGCTGATGCTGCCCCTGGGTGTTGAACAAAGGTTGATGAGGACACTTGTATGAAATACAGCCATTGTTCTCGAAGGGAGAAAACCCCGAGCAGGGCTCTTTCCGGATCTCCTGATAACCTCGTCGCCAGCTAAAGGGTGCTGTGGTGTCTAGACACCCGTGGGCACCATCCAAGGCTCTACCTGCACTGCAGCATCAGGGTGGAGCCCCACGGCCTGCCTGGGTATGGGAGGGAGGCTGTTCTCTGGGCATCAGCCAGCATCTAGAGCCATGGCTGCTGCTCCTGCACATCTCTTTAGAACTGGCTGGACTGCCGTGTGCATTTGCATTTTGAGATGAAAAAAGAAAGGAAAAAAAAAAACCCACCCTTTTGTTCCCCCTATTCACAGCATGAGAACTTCAGGAAAAAACAAATCGAGGAACTGAAGGGCCAAGAAGTGAGTCCTAAAGTGTACTTCATGAAGCAGACCATCGGAAACTCTTGTGGTACCATCGGGCTGATCCACGCAGTGGCCAATAATCAAGACAAGCTGGAATTTGGTACTTGGGGCTTAATAATTTGGACATCCTCTATTTTTTAAGCGTTTTTTATTGGTGTTGGTGTGTGCCTACATAGCATGCCATAGCATGCCTGTGGGGGTTAGAGTGCGTACAGCTCTGTGGAGCCCTCTCCTTCCACTTGAAGGAGGTTGAGCGGGGGACTGAACTCGGGCTGTCTAGCTGGCTCTCAGTCACCTGCTGCTTAAACTTGAGACGTGGGGTTCAAAGAGTTCCCAGCTTAACGGTTACAGTTTTTTTCAGCACTAGAAAAGCAGACACACCTGATGGGGCAGGACAGGATCTCACTCTGTAATTCTGGCTAGCCTGAATTGAATTGAATAAACTCAAGGTGATCCTCTTGCCTCAGCTGCCTGCGGGGGTTTACAGGTGTGTGCACCCACACCTGTCTTTACAGTTGTTAAATCACACAGACTACTCACCCGGATCCAGTCCCACGAATGGAGTTTTGCTGTTTCTCTTTGGAGGGGAGGAAACTAATCCTCCAAGTTCCTGCTGCCCCCACCCCCTGCACAGTGAGCTTCCTGTGTAGCCTTCTTTTCTCCCTTCTCTTCTCGCAGCTTTGCAGGGGCTCAGGTGAGAAAAGAAATACTTGAGGGCCAGCTGGTGTAAAGATTCTCACATATACTCCTTTTAATTCTCAAAATTCTAAGGGACTAAAGGTGTCAGCCAGAAGATGTGGATCAGCAGGGTCTATCTGCAATAGTTCTGTGTCCCCTAGTGACAGAGGGGCCAGGACAGTGGAGAGCCACTGACTCAGGAAGGCATAGCAGTAGGCTGAAACCTTGAAGGATGCAGCTGTGAGCATAGTCAGGCGCAGGGCTTCCACCCTCCTCCAGGGGAAGCTGAACGGGATGTAGGGAAAGATGCCTGAGCCCATAAGCCTGTGAGAGCAGCAAGATAATGTTACGTTCATATAGCAGTTACATGTGATTTAGGCCAAGAATCAGCAAAGTTTCTTAAAATGCTGGAGAAATTGGGGGGGGGGAGGGTTCGAGACAGGGTTTCTCTGTGGCTTTGGAGCCTGTCCTGGAACTAGCTCTGTAGACCAGGCTGGTCTCGAACTCACAGAGATCCGCCTGCCTCTGCCTCCCGAGTGCTGGGATTAAAGGCGTGCGCCACCATCGCCCGGCGAGAGTAAGTCTTTTAGGCTCTGAGAGCTGTGTGGTCTCTGACTTTGTAGCCGAAAACCTGCCACAGCAATGCTGGAAGCAGATGGGCATGGTTGGGTTTACTTAAAACTTTATTTATTAAAAATAAATAATAATTTACCATCTCCTAAATTTGGATGGCTGTAGGTGGCAACAAGTTGAATATCCTCAGCACTGTTGCCCCTGCAGATCAAATACAGACCCAGCTACTGAGGACCGAGGCAGGAGGATCACTTGAGCCTATTCAAGGCCACTGAAACCTATGTCCAAAAAAATGTGTTGCTTAGTAGTTAATTTGTCTAGCAGTGCAAGGCCAGGCCTGGGGTTGATCTCTCTCACACACACAGCCACGCGCATGCACACTTATATATACATTTGTTTTCACAGCAATGCTTGGATTAAAAAGTACCCTTGTGCAGTTTCTAAATTAGAATGCTTGCTTGTCCATAAGTACCTAGGTCTAGAAGTTCTTTTTCCAGCCTGGTTGTGATGAAGCTGTCTTAGGAAGCTGTGACTTGGTCCTTTTTATTTCCTCTATGAATCCTTACTTTGACTAGAGTCTGTTCCCGGGATCAGGGGGAATGTTAGAACCGTGGTAGAGCCGGGATCCAAGAGTTCATTTGACTCTGTCCTTCCGTGGAGTTAGAGGATCCCCAACAATCCCAGGTTTTGGTTTTCTTTTTTTCGGTGATGGGGATCAAGCCCAAGGCTAGGCAGGTACTATCTTGATTGAGCCCACCCTCATCCTCCCCAGAGTTTGAAATAATCCCCATGAACCAAATCTGTTAAATTTAGAGCTGAGTTGGAGCTCAGGTCATTTGGAACCATTCTTGCTGCAGTGGGGTCTCCTACCGTCTGTACGTATTCTATTGAGTAGCGGCCTTGCTGATACCAAAGGCAACTGCACTGGGCTCTAAGCCAGGAAACATAGGTCTTCATATTTCTGTCTTAAGACCTCTATGCTAATGGCATTCTAGGTGTTCCGTTTGAATTGGGAAGTGTTTCAGAGTCAGCTACAGACATAGTAGGCTCTTCTTTTAAGGGACTGGGACCCCACAAATACACGATTCAAGTATATGGATGCTGTAAGGAAGTGGCGAGATTTGAGACACGGATGGGGCAGGATTGGGGTGTCAAGGACCAGGTGAAAGAAAGAGCGTCTGCACTGGAAGGGTGGGTCAGCTCTTCTGGCTTGATTGCAGCAGCAAGAAGTGGCTGGGAAACTCTTTGTAAAGGGGCAGCTCATCCACATCCCTGAGGCCATGTATAGGTCGAGGTGGGTCGTAGGGCCAGCCGTGCAAAGGCCTAAGTGGACAAGAACTGTGTGTGCCCTCTTACACTGTCCAATCTATGCTAATATGTACCTTTTCTTTTGAAGAGGACGGGTCAGTCCTGAAGCAGTTTCTTTCTGAAACGGAGAAGATGTCCCCCGAAGACAGAGCGAAGTGCTTTGAGAAGAACGAGGTAGAAAGGGCTTCTGTAGCATCGCTTTTACATAGCTCTGGAGGGCTGCACCGCATGCTAACAGCTTTCTCTCTCCTGCAGGCTATTCAGGCGGCCCATGACTCCGTGGCCCAGGAGGGCCAGTGTCGGGTAAATACCAATACAAGTATAGACTGAATCAGGCTGAACCCATGTGCCCACTGTCTCCCGTGGGATAGTTACAAGAATCACTTACTGCAATGCAGTGGCCTGCAGGTGTTGCCCAGCAAGGCCAGCTGACCCAAGAAAATCCTCCTCTGATAACATACAGAGTTGATCTGTTTCCCTCCAATAGTCTGAGAAGTCTGCTTGGCAATTAGAATAAGTCAGTGGTCAATTCTGTGATTAGCTTGTAAGAGCCCGTGGGTTCAGCTCTAGCACGAAAAAATAAGCCATAGTGTGTGAAGAGACCCCCCCTAAACTCAATGCAAAATTTAACTTGGAAGCCAAGACCTGCATTGGCACAGCTGTCTCCTGCCTTCTAGACTTAAAGCAAGATACCCTCTCCTGGGCCCGATCTCCTTCCCACTAAAGAGCACGCAATTCATAGGCCTGCAGAGTTGGCCCAACTGTTCAGCATTTCCGCCTCTCACTCTTAGAGAATAAGAGAATGATTTTAACTAAGTTCATATACTACCTCACTAATTTTTTTTCCTTGACTCTTTTTCAGGCAGATGACAAAGTGAATTTTCATTTCATTCTGTTCAACAACGTAGATGGCCACCTCTATGAACTTGGTATGTGTCGCTCCATCTTGGAATCCAGTAGAATATCTCTCTTATGGACAGCGCCGGTGTGTGACTCTCCTTCCGGCAGTATATATGCAATGATTTATGATGCCATAACTGTATTCCACTGGGAACATTTAGCCCTCTGTCACACCCAGCTGGCCCTCCTCAGGCAACTAAAATGCCCAGTGACAAGCCAGTGAGAAGATCAGAGTGGCATTGGTTGTAGGGTTCATGGCACTCCCCCACCACGCTCACTTATGGTGTCCCCTAACATCGTCCATTTTACACAGGGATCAGTGCCTGAATATTACATTACAGAAATGTAAGGTGAATTTGGTAAGGTTTGTTTGAGACAGGCTGTCTTTACCAACGCCTGGCTGTTCTGTAACCCACTATATAGACCAGATTGGCCTTGAACTCACAAATCAATTTGCCTTTACCTCCTAAATGCCGGAATTAAAGGCATGCACCACCATTCCCAGGTTGTAAAGTGAATTTGGATCTGTTGCATCATTTCTATTTATGGAAATGAAAAGGAATATCCATCTTGTAAAATTTGTCCCTTTTACTTTACTGGAAAAGGCTCATAGCTGTCTCCTCTCAGACTTAGACTCCCAAGGGCAAAGGAGACAGGAAATCGGCTGTCACTAAAGCATTCTTTCCAGTAGAGACTGCCTGACGCTGTCTTATCCAAAACACGGGGGTACAGTTCCCCGTTAGGGTAACTGGGTCAGACCTGTGTGATCCCAGCTGTAGACTAGAATTATCAGTGGCTGTGCAGGAGTGCTCGAACTTATTGTATCCTGTTGCTCTGAGATCAGGTTTCCCTCGTGGGAATGATAGCAGCCTTTTGGAAGAATCTAAAAATCCTCCTGGGTTGGGCAACTACTGTATCCTGAAAATGTGTAGGGAAAGCTGACCCGCCTGGCTTCTTTGTTCTAGATGGGCGAATGCCCTTTCCCGTGAACCATGGCGCCAGTTCAGAGGACGCTCTGCTGCAGGTAATCCTGGGAATGCCTCTCTCTCCGCCACAGACACGCGTCTTCCCACCACTTCTGTGGAACTGTGCTGACATTCAGAATGCCAGCATCAGCTCTGTTGGGTAATAGCATTCTTTAGGGCTTAAAGATCCTTTCGGCATTCTAGCTGCCTCGCTTTAGAGCAGGTGGTTTTAAACAGGATCCTTCAAAGAAGCCCTGGCTAATCTGTTTCGTGTGCCATCTTTAGTTAGAATGGCTTGAAAGCCATTGCTTGGCTTTCGTGTGGGATTAAGGTAGCCCTTGTTTCCTGGTGGGGTTACACCATCCCTAGAGAGTGGAATATCAATTTTCTTTACCTTCCGTAATCCTCTGATGCTTCTCGGTACGGGTTAGCCTTGTGGGGTATATGTTACAAATGTTGGCTAGGTAAATTATATCATTTCTTCCCCCCATGGTTTACTGGTATTGGAGAGCAGGGGATTCAGGATCACTTGACTAGAGAGGTGGCGTGCTGCTCTTACAGAGGACCCTGGTTCAGTTCCTAGTACCCACCATCCAGGCAGCTCCCAGCTCCCTGTCATTGTGGTTTTACGGCATCCACAAACGTGCACACACTTACACAGCACATTCTCATAACTAAAAACGGTGCTGGAGAGACGGCTGAGCGGATGGGTGCTGACGCACTTACAGAGGATCTGGGTTTGATCCCTAGCACCGCGTGGTGGCTTCCAATCATCTGCAGCTCCTTTTCCAGGGGAGCTGAAGCCCTTTTCTTGCCTCCACAGGCACCAGGCATGCAAGTGGTACCTAGGTACTCATGCAGCCAAAACATCCATATACTTAAAAAATTTTTTAAAAAATTAAATCTTTAAGATTCAGGACTGTACACCTATCCTGCTAGAAGTGACTATTGAAAACTCAGTTCTGAACTGTTCTGGGCCTTTTTGACCTAAAAATACATCTTTAGAATAGAATCCTGATGCTGTTGCAAAGGAATGTCTTTTTTTGTTTGTTTTTTGTTTTGTTTTGTTTTTCGAGACAGGGTTTCTCTGTGGCTTTGGAGCCTGTCCTGGAACTAGCTCTTGTAGACCAGGCTGGTCTCGAACTCACAAAGCCCCGCCTGCCTCTGCCTCCCGAGTGCTGGGACAAAGGAATGTCTTATGATAAAATGTAAGACATTGAGGTATGACTTTATTTGTAGTGGCAACAACAGCTGATGTTCCCTCAGCACTTGGTGCACACGTGGAGGTCAGCAAAGGTTGTCTGTGAGGAGAAGATAGGAAGTTCTGCTTTGTGTGGTGCGTGGCTCTGTGACCGGTGCCCAGAGCTGCGCCTGCCACTCTTAAGCTCTGCTGACGGTAACTAAACAGACGTGTCTACCCATGTCTGCCAAAGGTTTGTTCACCAAACTGGCAAGAGGCTGGGTTTGGTCTGTAGGCTGCAGTTGTTGACTCCTGGGCTGGGTGATTCCCTAAGTGACTTCTACCTTCTGTTGAGTGATCCCTTTAATAATGCAGGAAGTGAGACTCCTTGCCCCCTTCTCCAAGATGAGGATCCAGGATACAGATTAGTCCCTGAATTCTGTGAATTCAACAGTGGAACCCTGGGTCTCGGCCACTGTACGCTGAGACCCTTCTTTAGGGGATCGGGCTTTGGAACATCAAAGATCTGGTCACCTCACATCACACTAGTGTAATGCATGATTCATTAAAAACTCAAAGACTGAAATTGGGGTTCAACCCGAAGACCCGAAAAGCAAAGTAGCCAGCCACTGGCTCTTACCTTAACCTCAGTCCAAAGTGGTGATCCTGGCTCCAGGAATCTCAGAATGACACAGCGTCTGAGAGCTGTCTCCTCCCATATTATATTCTTCTCTAGGGCTGGGATTAAAGGTGTGCACCGCCCAGTTTCTATGGCAACTAGTGTGGCTACTGGGATTAAAGGTGTATGTTACCACTGCCTGGTCTGTAAGGCTGACCAGGGGAGCTGTTTTACTCTCTGATCTTCAGGCAAGCTTTGTTTATTTAAAACACAAATTAAATGATACTCTACTAGTGAACGTAGTTATAACAAACCAAGCACGTGGAGTCATTTGTAATCGAGGAGTGTGCATTAAAGCTGAGCCTGTGGTATAGCGCCCTGGCGCCTGAGTCTTTTCCATTGCCTCATCCTTTAAAGTGGATGAGGGGAGACTGCTTGACTAGGCCTTGGGAACGCTTTCTCTTTGCAATTCCTGTCTCCGGCAGGTTCCGTATACTAATACCATCCCTCCTTTCCAGGATGCTGCCAAGGTCTGCAGAGAATTCACTGAGCGTGAGCAGGGGGAGGTCCGCTTCTCCGCAGTGGCCCTCTGCAAAGCCGCCTAAATCCTGGGGGAGAAAACCAGCCGCTCCCCTTCCCCTGGGCAGGCCCACGCGGCCCTGCCCTTGGTCTGCAGCTTTAGCACTTAGAACCACAGCTGTCCTCTTCCGTTCCACAGCCCCGTTACCTCCACCCTTCCCAGGCCACCAGGGAGCTCTGTCACAGCCACGCCAGCGTGAACCTCAGAGGCAAAGCAGTTTCCCCTACTGTGTCTCGTACCTTAATATCTACGGCTTCTTTGGTTTGTGTCTGTAAGTCAAGGCTTTGCGTGTGGTTTTGTCTGTCCTTAAAAGGAATAATAAAACTTTTCTGCTGGTAATCAGTATCAGCTGATTTTTATGTCCCCGTCCCCAGTGCCAGTCTTTCAGATGTGATAGATACTTTGACAAGTGAAAGGCAAATGATGCCACAGAGACCAGAGTACTGTGGGACAATGCTCTTGTGCCCTGTAAAGATTTGTCACCTGTATTGGTTTAATTGGCCACAGGCAGGAAGTATAGGCAGGGCAACCAAAATAGGAAAATTCTGGGAAGAGGAAAGGCTGAGTCTACAGTCATCACCCAGACAAAAGGAAGCAAGATGAGAATGCCTCACTGATAAAACAAGAACTATGGGTTAATTTAGTATGTAAGAGTTGTTAATAAGAAGCCTGAGCCTCTGTTTCTTTGGGTCAATGGCTGCAGAACTGGATGGGAAAGTAACCCCTGTCAACACCAGAGAACAGCTTTTCAGGAGTTCTCTCCCAGCATGTTGGTGACAGGGTCCCTCTGGTTACTGCCTCCCACCTCACTGCAGGAGTTCTGAGATTACAGATTTACACCATTGCATCTGGGTTTTATGTGGGTTCTGGGGCTCAAACTCAGCACATCATAGTTCCTCAGCAAATGCTCACCCACTGAGTCATCTCCCCAGTCCTGCTTTGTATTTGTCTAATGTTTTCCTGATGAATTGACTTAGGAGCTTTGGGGTTCAAGGGCACAGTGGCTAAGTGCCACTGTCATGGTGTCATATAAAGAGTACTGTCAACCTGACTCAATAGTTTTTCTCCTGGAATCTCACTTGGCTGAGGTTAGGAAAGTCTATCCTGTTAAAGCCCACAGTTGGAGTGGCTTTGAGGTGGACAGATTACAATTTATTGGAATTCTTTTATTTTTAAATATTTTTATGGTTTATTTAACTTTTTTATGTGCATTGGTGTGAAGGTGTCAAATCCCCTGCAACTGGATCTTCAGACAGTTGTGAGCTGCCATGTGGGTGCTGGGAATTGAACCCGGGTCCTCTGGAAGAACAGTCGGTGCTCTTAACCACTGAGCCATCTCTCCAGCCCCCTTATTGGAATTCTTAAACCAGTCTCCTGTCTCCTATCAATCATCTGCAAGATCAGTAGAACATAGTGGGCACTATCTTGGGTGGTTCCTATACTGGACATATTCCAATCAGTATCTGCATTTTTGCTTTTTAGTAATTGCTTCAGAGGAGCTCTTTCAAAATTACCCATTCCAAGAAAAACAGACTGATTGTAGACATTGGTTCTGCAGCAGATCTCACTGTTCCTAGTTACAGGAATTCTTTAGAGCAGGGGGAGCCTCATGTTGCTTTGTCCTGACCCCCAGAAGAATCCTGTCCTTGGGGAACAGGAGTCCTGATAGCCTGGGTCACAGCTGCCTTTGTGGGTGTGGCATGTATCACAGTAGGGTCATCTTAGGGGTTGGTCCTCACTTTGCATTTTGACACAGAGTCTCTTGTTCGCTGCTGCTACAGGAGGAGAGCAGGCCCACAGGCACCTGGGAATTGCCTACCTTTGCCTCCCATTTTCCATAAGCATGCTGGGATTGCCAGCATGTTCTACTGCATATGGCTTTGGTGGTGTACTGGCTAGTTCAATGTCAGCCTGACACAAGCTAGAGTCATTTGGAAAGAAGGAGATTGGAGAAATTTCCATTGGAGAAAATGCTCCTACCAGATTGGTGTGTGGACAAGCCCATGGCGCATTTTCTTGATCGATTATTAATGCGGGAGGGCCCAGCTTTCTGTGGGTGTCACCCCTGGGCTGATGGTCCCCGGATGTATAAATAGCAGGCTGAGGAAGCACTCTCTGTGGCTTCTGCATCAGTTTCTGCCTGAGAGTTTCTGCCCTGACTTCCTGGGATAACGGACCACAAGCTGTTAAGATGAAATCGACCCTTTCCTCGTCAACTTACTTTTGGTCATATTGTTTTATCACATTAATAGAAAATGTAACTAAAACGTGGGTTCCGGGGATCAAAACTGGACCCTCATGCTTGAGAGGTAAACACATTATCCTCTGAGCCATCTTAGCCCATCTGTTTTATTTTTTTCAAAACAGGGTTTTTCTGTATATCATTGACTGTCCTGGAACTCACTCTGTAGACCAGGCTGGCCTTGAACTCTCAGAGGGTCTGCCTGCCTCTGCCTTCCAAGTACTGGGATTAAAGGTGTACCTGCTTCTGGCACCCCCTGTTATGTTTTGAGGTAGGGTCTCTTGTAGCTCAGACTGCTCTGGAAGTGGTGTAGCTGAGGATGACCCTCCACTCCTGGTCCTCCTGCCTCCACCTCCACAAGTGCTAAGATTATAGATAGGTATGTGCAAACACAATTGTTGACGCTATGCTGAGGGTCAAAACACAGGGCTCTGTTCGTGCTGGGAAAGCACCCTGACGACCGAGCTGCAACCCTGGCCCTTCTTTGGTTTTTAACTTCTATGACTGTAGCACTTTCAAACTTTCTTATTTTGGGGCCAGCGAGATGGTTTAGCTTACTGCCAAGTCTGACAGCTGAGTTTAATTTCCAGGGCCCACAAGGTGGAAGGAAAGACTCAACTCCCACAGGCTGACCTCTGACCTCCACGTGTGTATTGACATGCATTTGCACACACCAAAGCAAAATATAAAAAGAGTTTCTTAGTTTTGACCTGAAATAATCAACATTTTCAGGGGATAATATGAAAAGTGATGTATATATGTACATCAATATATATAATGGGAAATCAAGTCAATTGGCATTTCCATCTCCTTAAACATTTATTATTTCTTGAAAACCTTCAAACTCCTTTGTAAGCCAGGCGGTGGTGGCGCACGCCTTTAATCCCAGCACTCGGGAGGCAGAGGCAGGAGGATCTCTGTGAGTTCGAGGCCAGCCTGGTCTACAAGAGCTAGTTCCAGGACAGGCTCCAAAGCTACAGAGAAACCCTGTCTTGAAAAACAAAAACAAAAACAACAACAACAAAAAAAAACCTCCTTTGTAAAGTACGTAAGGTACAAACTGTAGTCACCCTGCCTAACCGGAACACGAGAACTTATCCTGTGTGACTTCCGACCTTCCTCTACCTTAGCCCATTTACCACCTCCTACCCTCTAGTGGCCACTCTCCTCCGTTGTCTGAGATCAACTTCCATTTTCGCTTCCAGCAAGAGCATGTAATATCTGTCTGGCCCTGGCTTACACCATTTAGCATAGTGGGATCCATTCCTCCTCAGGTTGCTGTAAACAATAGGATTTTATTCTTGCTTGTGGCCAAATAATATTCCATTGTGTGTGCACGCCACACTTAACATTGACATCTGCTGGAATCTTTTGAGTATAAGCCACCTCTGTTCCTCAGAACAAAGTGGTCTAGCTGCATGGAGCTGAAGCCAGAGGGATACGTTTTAAATTCTCATTTGAGTTAGGCTCAAACAATTGATACTAAGTTGATTGAACTGGTCCTTGACTTGCTTCTGTCTAGGTCACTAAACAAAGAAATTATCATCTATCACATTTTCATCAGACATTGAGAGAACTGGACCAGTGCTAGGATGAAGCTCACAACCTTGGATTTAATCTTCACCACCAAAATACTATAAGTAAAAGATATTTTAAAACTGGTGAGGATGTATAGGGAGGACTTGGGCTCTAGAAGTTTCCATGTAATGTCACCAGTTTCCCTCTAGATACACAGGACCGTCCATGTTGCATTCCACGGGAAGGCAGACCTCTGGGATGGTGTGACTCAGGGGGGCTTAGTTTTCCCAACAAGCCCTCTGGTTGGCATCTGGGATTTGTCAAAGATTTATACAGCAGCTGTTCCCTTCATTTACTCCTCTTAGGCGACGGAGGGGACTTCAGAAGTTTTCATCTAACGAAGGCATCTGGTGCTAAAATACCCCTTTTAATAAAGACCCCTAATGTCTAATGGGGGCCCTCAGATAATAGCTGGGCTGACTAAACACTCACAAACACGGAGAAGTGTTCTCAAAGCAAACCTGTGAGACTAAAATGTACATGCGTGTGTCTTAAAGCCAGGTGAGGTGTTGGCTCCATTCTGTGCTACACATTTGACTACATTGTGTGGTTCCTGTTTTTAAGATGGAAGATGATCACATGGTGTAGCTCAGGCAGCGTGTCTAAGGTTACCTGCTTGATAAGTGACATTCCTGACATTCAAACCAAAGCAGACAGAAACATATGATAATGATATTCCTGGGCATAAATGGGCCTGGCAAAGCTAAGTTAAGCTTCATGGTCTCACACTTCTACAGATCCTTCCAACATTCTGGCTTGGATGTCCCAGTAAAATTCATCTCTCTCTCTCTCTCTCTCTCTCTCTCTCTCTCTCTCTCTCTCTCTCTCTCTCTCTCT
>NC_022027.1:23534729-23544624 GCF_000317375.1 Microtus ochrogaster
TCTCTCTCTGTATATGTATGTATGTATCTTTATTCTTTTAAGATTTTTCCTTCCTTCCTTCCTTCCTTCCTTCCTTCCTTCCTTCCTTCCTTCCTTAAGTCGGATCTCATTATGCAGCCTTGGCTGACCTAGAACTCTCTATGTAGAACAGATTGGCCTCAAACCCACAGAAATTCATTTGCCTTTGACTACCTAAGTGATGAGATTAAATACATATGATATCATATCTACCCTTGTATCTTTACCATTTGTTCTTTATTATTATTTTTAGATTTATTTATCTATCTTTAAGCATATGAATATTTTTCTTGCATGTATCACCACATACAGGTCTATTGGACCTCCTGGAATGAGTTACTGATGGCTGTGAGCCACCATGTGGTGCTGGAAATTGAATCCAGGTCCTCTGCAATAACAGCCGGTGCTCTTAACCACTGAGCTATCTCCCCAGCACATTCTATCTTGTTGTTGTTGTTTTTATTGTTTGTTTTTCAAGACAGAGTTTCTCTGTTTATTGTGGGACAATAGTCTTATACCCTGTAAAGATTTGTCACTTGTAATAGTTTAATAAAACACTGATTGGCCTGTAGAAAGGCAGGAAGTATAGGCAGGGAGACCAGAATAGGAGAACGCTGGGAAGAGGAAAGACCCAGTCTGCAGTCGTCACTCTGACACAGAGGAAGCAAGATGAGAATGCCTCACTGATAAAGGTACCAAGCCATGTGGCTAACACAGACAAGAATTATGGGTTAATTTAAGATGTAGGAGTTAATAAGAAGCCTAAGCTAATAGGTCAGCCAGGTTATAATTAATGTAGACCTCTGTGTGTTTCTTTGGGACTGAATGGCTGTGGGACCAGGTGGGACAGAAACCTCTGTCAACATTATGTAGTCCTGGCTGTTCTGGAACTCACTCTGTAGACCAGGCTGTCCTTGAACTCAGATATCTGCCTGCCTCTGCCTCCCCTGTGCAGGGATTAAAGGCGTGTGCCACCACTACCCAGCTTCTATCTTTATTCTCAAAAACACAGTTCTTCCCTGCTTTTGGCCACTGAGTTTATGATTGATTTAACTTTAGAGTCTCATTTTCCATGCTTTCAAGAATGGCTAATTATCTTTATAATAAAGTTTTCAGTTCCTCTGTCTGGGATTACGAACCCTTTCGAATTCCTAGTTAATTATAACATACTTTCAAGTCTCTTCAATTTATATCTGAGACCAGTACCACTCATTTAGTCTCCTGTATGATAAAGGTCATTTGGTGTATACGTGTGTGTGTGTGTGTGTGTGTGTGTGTGTGTGTGCGCGCACACGCGCATATGTGTAGGCCAGAAGACAACTTCGGATGTCCTCAGGCACTGTTCACCTTGTTTCTTGAACCCTGTCTCTCACTGGGGCTTGGGATGTCTGGTTAAGGGTACTCTGGCTGGTTGGTGGCTTTCCAGCACTGGCTTTTTTCCATAACGCTAGGGACCAAACTTACACCCTATGGCAAAGCCTACTGACTGATCCATCTGTCTCTCAGCCCTTACATTGTCCTCTTCTCAACAGGCACTGTTAGGAAAATGCTTTAGAACTTAATTATGCTTATTTTCTCTAAAACCTCAGCTTATTTGGACCACACTCACTTTCCTGCCCACTCTGGCGTGGGAGGCAATGACTCAGTGGGTCAATTTGGCAGGGTTACTTTCTTTTCCTCTTCGAATAGTGTGATCTTTTAAAACCATTCCTTTGTTTACCTGATGGGTTTCTCACTTGGGGTTAGCATTCCCTGGGAGACAGGTGTGAGGCAGAGCATCAAGTGAGCCAAGGAGTTTGGGACTAGCCTGAGCAACAAAGCTACACTGTGCCTTGAAATAGAGAGGCAATTAGATGGATGCCGTTCTTTCCCAGTATGAAGTACATGGATTGGGACAATTTAAGGCACTTGATGGTTTCTTGGTCACGTTCCCAGTTCATATCCTTAACTCAGATTTAGATTATAGAAATGTATTAACACATGTGGTAACACACATGCACACATATACACACACACATGAATTTTAAAGATAGGGTTTCACTAAGTTGTCCACGCTGATCTTGAACTCTCAATTCTCCTGCGTCAGCTTCCTGAGTGTTGGGATTTCAGGCCTAAGCTTTTAGATAATATATTACTGTTACAATCACATTTATTGTGGGGGTGTGTGCGCACCGTGCTATATATAAGGAGTCAGTTCCCTCCTTCCATTCTGTAGGTCGTGGGGATTGAACTCAGATCTTTGGGCTTGACATCAAGCACTTTTCCTTGCTGAGCCACCTTGCTGATCCCAAAGCAGACTTTCTTTCCTTGGCAGAATATCCTCTTTAAAAACAACCCTCAATTTCCTAAATCATAGCTCCCAACCCATCAACAGTGTTCTTTATGGTAAGATGGCACACTCAGTCTCCCAAGTGGTGTGAAGCGTCAAGAGGTATTAACACTCTTGAGGGTATGGGCTCTTCTTTCTTAAAAAGTTTTGTTTTAATTATGTGTGACTGTATGTGCCTGTGAAGATGTGTACACATGAATGCAGGTGCCCATAGAGGCCAGAGGAGGTCATCAGGTGGGTGCTGGGAACTCAGTGCAGCTTCTCCGCAGGAGGTTTTAAGCACTGCTTTTAGTTACTGAACTATCTCTACAGCCCTGTTTTGGCTTTATTCTTGTTTTTTTAAAAAAAAGTTATATGGGTGATACTGGGTGATACAGAGGTGGTACTGGGTGATACAGAGGTGATGCTGGGTGATACAGAGGTGATACAGAGGTGATGCTGGGTGATACAGAGGTGGTACAGAGGTGATGCTGGGTGATACAGGGTAATACAGAAGTGATACAGGGTGATACAGAGGTGATGCTGGGTGATACAGAGGTGATACAGGGTGATACAGAGTGATACAGAGGTGATGCTGGGTGATACAGAGGTGATACAGGGTGATACAGAGTGATACAGGGTGATACAGAGGTGATACAGAGGTGATACAGGGTGATACAGAAGTGATACAGGGTGATACAGAGGTGATGCTGGGCGATACAGAGTGATACAGAGGTGGTACTGGGTGGTACAGAGTGATACAGAGGTGATGCTGGGTGATACAGAGTGATACAGAGGTGATACAGAGGTGATACAGAAGTGATACAGAGGTGATGCTGGGTGATACAGAGGTGATGCTGGGTGATACAGAGGCTATGCCAGGTATTGCATGGTGAGCCTGACCAGTAATCCTGAGTGTTAACAAGGAAATTTTAAAATTAATCTTAAGGATAACCTGAAGATAAAAGAAGCATTTTTTAAAATAGAGGCTCATAAATGTGTTTGCTTTGATTGAACTTAAAAAGTCTGGAGTACTTCTCACCCATGCTTCTGTAAGTTAACCTAATCAAACTCATTAGATCACAGGAAAGGACAAAGATAGAAGGGGACTGGCTGAGAAGAGGAAGGGGGTCTGCAGGAGAGGGAAGAGTTCTAGAGGGCAATGTGACTGTACATTATATACACGTATGCAATACATTATATACATGTAAAGCTATAATGAAACACTATATAATTAATATGTGCTAATAGAAACAACAATAGCTATAATAGTTTAGATAAACAACCTTCAAATATCCAGTGTTTGGATGTCTAAATTCAAATTTAGGGTCCTTTTTTTTTCTTTACATTTTTTTCTTATATTGAACCACCTCCCCTCTCCTCTGGATTCACTCACTCCCTTTCTGGTTCTCATTAGAAAACAACAGGCTTCTAAGTAAGAGGTAACAACCAAACATGACAAAATAAAGTACAATTAGACGAAGCAAAAACTATCATATCATGGTTGGACACGTCATCCCAGCAGGAAGAAAGGAGTCCCAAGAGCAGGTACAAGAGTCAGAGATCCACTCGTTCTCACAGTCAGGAGTCCCACGAAAATACTAAGCTACTATCTATAATAGAGATGCAGAAGACCTGCTATAGGCCCATGCAGGCTGTGTGCTTGCTGCCCCAGTCTCTATAAGCCCCTACGTGCCTGCCTTTGTTGATTTGTAGGGCCCTGTTCTTCTGGTGTTTTCTATCCTCTCTGCCTCCTCTTCCATGGGATTCCCAGAGCTCTGAGGAGAGGGATTTAATGGTGGCCTCCAATTGAAGGTGCTCCTCATGAAGACTGCTAGTAACGGGGGATATGGACTCTTAACTGGATGTCTATCTCTTGTCACTAGTTGAGGCTTCCAGTGGTGGGGCTAGGGTTGCATCCCATCGAGTTGTTGGCCACGGGGGTTCCCATGGAAATCCCTAAACAACACAGGCTGTGGCTGAGACAAGAGGTTGCTCTCCACAGATTGACAGCAGGGCTCCATTGCCAAGGACAACACCACACACAACTCACTGAACATGGAGAAGCTGAGCTGGGGCCCACATGGAGCCTGTTCACCTGTGTTCCAGTCTCTTTGGTGTGGTCTCTGTAGGCCAATGAAAGAGAAAAGTGGACACCAGAGCAGCCACCAAACCTTTGACCTACAATCCGTTTTGCGTGTACAATACGCTAGGGCAGTCACGGAACAGAACTTATGGGAGTAGCAAGCCAATGCCTGAACCTAAGCGGGCCTGACCTAAGGCTCACTCCACGACAAGGAACCCACACATGACACTGCTTGATGGCTTGGGAAATGCAAAACCAGAGACCATATAGTCCAGAGACCTAGGGTAAAACCAAACGTTACTGGTCAAAAACAAACAAACAAGACCAATAAAATGTCTCCTAATGATATTCTGCTATACTCATAGATGAGAGCTTTGTCCAGCTGTCATCAGAGGGGCTTCCTTCAGCAGCAGACAGGAATATATGCAGAGATTCGCAGTCAGACATTATGCAGAAAGAGAGTCTAAATTGGAGGTCTCCATCAAATTTAGGGTCTTAAACCTGAATACCCTATTCATACCCAAAGCACACGAACAGTGTACTCAAAGCTATGCTCATTGTGCCCAGTAGGTGGCAGTACAGGAGAACCTATGGCAGCTTTGTAGCCAGGCAGTTGCCCTCAGAAAGGACAGTGTGTATGCCACCTCCGTTTTAGCTCAGTGTTTTGGGCTTGGTAACTTTTCCAGATATTTTACTCAACACAAACCCTGTGGATTAAGGATTGTTGATGGAGCATTCATAGCTTTGCCAGGTTTCATTTACTGTATGGTAAAATAGAAATAAACAGTAATAAATTCCAATTAGAAGTCCATTATACCATGGGGGATGAGGGAGGGGGGATTGGAGAAGGAGGATCAGCAAAAGCAAAGAATGTATGAGAACGCTGTAATGAGATACATCATTCTGCATGCTAAGTTTTAAAAGCTAATAAAGTTAATTGTAAATGAGCTTTTTCCTCTGCTGACATTGAGTTAGATTTTTATCCCTAAATCGATGGAGTTTACGGAGTCAGTTTTATGGAACAGTAAAGTCTTGCGTTCAAATCAGTCCTAACATGGGGAAATACTGAAATTATTAGTGGAGTATCAAATTGTACGGTCCTTGTAGAGCTAGGTGTGGCCGCACAAGCCTACAATCCCAGTGCTCACGAGGTAGAAGCCGAATCTGTCGGGAACTTGAAACCAGACTGAGCTACATACTGAGACCCTGCCTCAAAAAAAATGATAAGTTTAATTGTTAGGTCTTTAGGGAAGTTTTTCCCTCCCCGCTTCAGTTAACGTCTCTTCCCCACTCTTCTTTGGTGTTAGCTGTAGACTCAGAAGCTGAAAACACTCTTAGATTCTAAGTCCCGTGTCTTAGGTCTGACTTGTCTCTGCCCTCACCCCACACAGCTGTTGTGTATTCCAGGCTGGCCCTGACTAGGATTATAGGCAGGCAACCTCAAGGCCTGTTTTATATGGTGCTGGAAACTGAACCCAGGGCTTTGGGCACGCGAGGCAAGTACTCAGTCCAATGGAGCCACAGCCTCAGCTCTGCCTTCTTATATGTGTGTGTGTGTGATGTATGCGTGTGTGTGTGTGATGTATGCGTGTGTGTGTGCATGCATTGTGTATTTGTGCGGTGGCTTGTGTCACAGGGCATCTTCCTCACTTTCCACTTTATTTTTGAGGAAGAGTCTTACACTGAATTGAGATGTATCAGGCTTTACTAGGCCACCAACAAGCTACCAAATCATGACACAGAGACTTTTGCAGGCATGTCTTGATGCCAGAAGGGAGCATCAGATCTCATTATAGATGGCTGTGAACCACCACGGAGGTGCTGGGTGCTGAACTCAGGACCTCTGGACAAGCACCCAGTGCTCTTAACTGCTGATCCATCTCTCCAGACCTGAGACTTCTTATTAGTTAAGAATGTTCAGCCTTCTCTGATGCTTGTTTCTTGCTAGTTCCTATATCTTAACCTGTTTCTCTTTATCTGTGTTTTGCCTTTTCTTCCTATATGTCCCACTTTCCCTGCTTCCTCCGTGTCTGACTGACTGACAGCTGGCTGGCTGGGTCTGGGCATGTCCCTCTCTTTCTCTCGTTCTCGTTCTTGTTCTCATCATCATCATTTTCCTCTTCCTCCTCCTCCGTATTCTTTCTGCCTGCCAGCCCCACCTATCCTTTGTCTGCTTAGTTATTGGATGTTCAGCTTTTTTACTAGGTTAATCCAGGTGCCTTAGGCAGGCAAGATGAAATGACAACACATCTTTACATCATTAGCAAAGGCAGTGTAAACAAATGTAACACAGCTTTACACAGTTAAAGTAACAGTCCACAGATCAACAAATGTAACACACCTTAACACAGTTAAAACAATAGTCCACAGCATAAACAAATGTAGCACACCTTAACACAGTTAAAGTAATAGTCCACAGCATAAACAAACGTAGCACATCTTTGCCCCGTTAAAATAATATTCCACAACACTCAGAGCTCACTGATGTGACAAGATTCACTGGCCAGGAAGCTCCAGGAATCCTCTTGCCTCCATCTCTCCAGTGCGGGGATTATAAGCATTGGCTATGCCGCCTACCCTTTTGGATGCATCCTAGGGAAGAAACTTGGCTCATGCTTGCATGGAAAATGCTTTATTGATTGAACCAACTGCCCAGCCCCTCTGCTTTGGTTTTAAATTTGTACTGACCCATAAATGTATACATTTATGTGGTGAATTTAATGATTTGATACATGCATATATTTTGTAGTTATCTAATGAGAGTCATGGGATTTGCCAAGACAAAAACAGAACAAACAAACAAACAAAAAAACCCACTTGCGCAAAGAGACTCAAAGGATTGTGTGCAGGGTTTTAATCTACACAACTCCCTAGAGAGATTTTGGAAAGCTAGATGATCTGATGTGGTACTCAGTCTTCAACGTGGGAGGCTTCTGAGTCTTCTGGCCAGCCTGGCCAGCACTAAATACTAGTGGAAGCTGCCTCTTGCTACCACAATGAAAAGTTTACTACAAATTTTCACCCCTATGGACTATTTAACTAGACTAGGAAATCTTTCCTAAGAAATTTGTGGGAAGCAGAGTTCCGTACTGGTTACCATGCTTCCCAGCCCTGGCGTGCAGTCCTATTCACCCAACACTCCTGAGGTTTTTTTTTTTAAAAAGAGGTTTTTTTACACAAATAATTAGGTAGCAATTAAGTCAACACGAGAACGCAACAGTCCTGCATATTTGGCATGACATTCTCCTTGAAAAGGATTAAGTTTTTCCTGGAAAAGGAATAGGGGCAGCGTCCAGGAATGAGGGTGGCCCGCAGCTTATGTCAGCATGGGAATAAGCATGGGTGTTCTCCAGCCACGAGAAACTGAATTTGGCCAAGGAGCCTGTTTTGCTCCAGAAGAACCAGAAAGGAACCCGGTCAGTCCATCCAACTCCTTTACTTCAGCCTGCAAGACCCTAAACAGAGCACCAGCCCACAACACACTGGACTCCGGAGCTAACAGGTACTAACACAAGGGTGCTGGGTTTCGATTTGTTTCAAGGGTCACCAAGAGGGCGGCAACATAAAACTCATATCTGCAGTGATGCCACCTGTCCTGGAAGGTACCGGGAGATCCTGTTGTCCTCTCTAAACCACCCGAAACTTCCTTTGTTACTCAGGGCTGGGCCAGGAAGAAGGCCTGTTGTTTCTCCATCTTTTGCCTTTATCCCAACAAATACAAGGGTGTAAGAGTATGCTGAAGTTCAGGAGCCTGCTTGCTGATGGCTGAGGCCATTTCGATCCCCTGGCCCAACCTGGAGCCTCTGTCTGCATATGCTTTTCATCATGAGACACCAGGCTGGCGAGGCATAAACAGGAAAGGTGACACGGAACCTCAGTTATTTACTGAAATCTGACCTGCGGGGCCCACTCGTTGCTGTGGAAGGTCACAGAAAGCCCATTTGTTTGAACACAGTTGTGGAAATAGTCTTTGTGTTCATAGGACTGAAATATTTCACATTTTGTATGTGGTGAGGAATTCCAGACCCTCATGTCTGGCCTGCTGCCTGCTTCTCTCAGGAACCATTTTCTGTATACTCCACAGCTGCCCTACTCAAAAATGCCACCAGCAGGCCACAGGCCATTTCAGTTGTGGGCTTCCTTTATTTTTCTGTTTCTGCCGCCTCCTTCTTCTTCTTCTTCTTCTTCTTCTTCTTCTTCTTCTTCTTCTTCTTCTTCTTCTTTTTTTTTTTTTTTTTTTTTTTTTTTTTGTGAGACGGGGTTTTACTATGTAGCCCTGACTGGCCTGGAACTGTTTACGAAGACCAGGCAGGCCTTGAACTTACAGATTTGCCTCTCTCTGCTTCCCGAGAGCTGGATTAAAGGTGTTCCCACCACACCTGATTTTTTTCATATACATAGATATAAATATCTGAAAACATAAATCCCACATTGAGAACTTTATGACAACAATCATTTTAACTTTAAAAATTGTCTTTGAAATGAAGAATAGCAGTTGGTTCAGAGGCCTGGCCTGTTCCCCTGTTAGCTCCTGAGACACTACAAACCAGTGTCCTCCCTTATAAAGAGACACAATGCCTGAGTTCACTTTTAGTTTTTCGAGTTGACCGATTCCATGGATTTCCACTGGACTTTCTTCTTTCATGTCTGATGTTCCACTGCAAAGGTCATCTCTGAAAACTGCTACATATAGGGACTAGGCCCTTGACATGGGGGCTTTGCAGACTCTTAAGTTCCAGACTGTAATGTTGGAGCAGTGTAAGAATGTTTGAAGCGCCTCTGTCCCTGGACCTTTATTTAAAGAGAAGGTGACACTGTGGTGTATTGTTCTGAGTTAAGTCGGTGCCTGGTGTTTCCACGCAAGACACTAGATGGCATCGATTGTCTGATTGCAATTCCTCAAGTCCTAGGACTTTTCAGTATGACAATAGCCTGTTTCTGCTGGGTGGGGTGGTGCACGCCTTTCATCCCAGCATGCAGGAGGCAGAGGGAGGCGGATCTCTGTGAGTTGGAGGCCAGACTGCTCTATACAGGGAGTTCTAGGCCAGCCAGAACTTGTCTCTAAATAAAATAAAACAAAAACTTGTTCTGCTCGTAATTCTAAACGATCTCTGTTCTAGAGATTTAAGAGAGCCATGATCACATCCTCGAAAAGGCCATTTTCTACCGAGCAGGTCTGACACACTGTCCTCCCTCCGTGTCTGAAGGGATGGGCTCCAGGGTCCCCATGGAAACCAAGCTCTAGGGATACACAAGTCTCTTATACAAAACAACATGGCATGAAATTATCAAACTGTTAACTGTTATTTAAGAGTTGTTAAGTTATATTGACAAAAGTTTGGACACACGGTACAAACAATATGTTTTTCTCCTTTGAGAGTGGGGTTCACTATGTGACCCTGCCAGGCTTTGGGTGCTGGGATTAGGGGTTAGCAGTATGTGCCACTATGCCCGCTTTGGGTTCTGGTACTCCTGAGTGCTGG
>NC_022027.1:23544754-23546020 GCF_000317375.1 Microtus ochrogaster
ATTAGGGGTTAGCAGTATGTGCCACTATGCCCACTTCCTAGTACTTTGGGTCCCAGGTGGGTGGAGTCTGAGGATGTGGAATTCATGGCCATGAAACACTGAGCATTCGGAGAACATCTGGACTCATAGTTGCCTTATTTAAGGGTGCAATCTGAAGGAATATCAGGTGGGAAGCCCCTATTAATAGAGACATTTCTCAAGTATACCTCATATTCTACGAAGCTCTTTCCTCTTGAGTGTGAGCCTTACCTATTCTCCAGGGCTGACCCACTGGAGTCTCTGTTTCACTTTTATGACTTCCATTTTATATAGCGAGTGAAGATGTTCAGCACCGATACAGGCTTCCACTGGCCAAGAGCATCACTCTGACACATGTCTCTGATACTCACTGAGAGGTCATTTTCCTATGTAACCCTATCCTAAGCTCCTCTGAGTCCTTCCTTACATTTGTCCTATATGGAGAAAACCCATCTACAGCGACAAGGGACAGAACCACGCAGAGAGAGGGCCCCGAAGGGGAGAGCAAGGGGATGATGCCCAGTTTGGGACCCTGGTTCTAGTGTTCCCTGGGCACAGCCACACTCTTGCCTGGTTTGGCTGTTCTCAAACTCTGTGAGTGATTTCTGTAAAGCAGTCCATTCCACTTTCCATCCAAGTCCTGAGACATTCTTCTGTCACTCGACCCGGGAACAGTGACAACTCCAAGAGTAAATTATAGCTGCCCCCAGGCAGGATTCTTTCTCTGGAACGCATTTGAAATGAGTCGAATCTCTATATTCTATTTGGTTGCCAGAAATCCAAATCATACTCTTCATTAGAATTTACTGCAGGAGAGAAAGTAGGAGAACTGAGTTCAAGAGCGACTTAACCCGCCCACCCCATCTCTCTCCGCAGTCTGCCATTGCTGACCCACGCTGGGATGTGCTTGAAAAATAACTTTTCTAAAACTGACAGTTAACTTGAGCATTCTGACTTTTAAAAATAAATTGAACACATTCTGCGTGCTGCTATGCCTGGACCAGGGAGTTGGAAAAGCTCAGTTCATTCTGGCAGAGAGCAGTGGTGTTCAAAGTGTTGTCTATGAGCTTGCTGCTGCAACCGTACCTGGGAACACGCTTAAGATGCGATCAGGAACTCTAGGGGGTGTGGTTCAACAATCCGTGTTTTAGCAAGCCCTTTGGGTGACTCTGGGGTGATAAATTTGGGAACTGAAGACTTTTTTACACATGCGCGCGCACATATACACACACACGAGAGAGAGAGAGA
>NC_022027.1:23546190-23548449 GCF_000317375.1 Microtus ochrogaster
TGATTTTTCGAGACAGGGTTTCTCTGTAGCTTTGGAGCCTGTTCTGGAACTCCCTTTGTAGACCAGGCTGGTCTCGAACTCACAGAGATCCGCCTGCCTCTGCCTCCCGAGTGCTGGGATTACAGACGTGCTCCACCACCGCCCGGCCTTCATTTTGAATTTTTTGAAGATCAAAACCACCCAGTGTAGGAATCCTCTGGAAATCACTCTTGGCCTCTGGGCCGGCAGTGAAGGAAGGTGTGCTCTTGGCTTGCCCAGATTGGCTCTAGTTTATCATCGCAGATAAGACGACACAAGGAGATAACTTGGAAGGGCTAGTCCCCGTGGGTCTGGATTCCGTCTCGGCAAGGCCTCACTCAAACCCAGTCTACAGGCCTGGAGCCCAGGGCCAGGGCTTCTGTGGGAGGTGTCTGAGAAACGTCAGTGCTATCTGTCCCTCCCACCACATCAGAAGAGAACTTCTCTTCATTCTCGGATGAAATTTACTACTTGTCACGAGAAGAGAGATGAAGGGATAGACTGTGAGCTAACAAAACAAAAAGGGCTCAGAGGTACAAGAATTCTTCCATCCCCAGAAGTCATGACTGTCACTGAGTTAGCCCTTCTAGCTGTCTTATGGAACATAACAAGTTATATATGTGTATATATGTATATGTTTATGTATATGCACATAAATGTATGTAGTGTATTAGTTTATGTGTGCTTTGTTACATTTATGCATGTGCACCATATACATGTCTGGTGCCCAAGGAGACCAGAAGGAGGCACTGGATTCCTCTGGAGCTGAAGCTAAAGATGGTTGTGAGCTGTCATGTGGGTCCTGGGAACCAAAAGCGGGTCCTCAGTAAGAACAGCCAGTGCTCTTAACCACTGAGCATCTCTGCAGCCCTCTCGTGGAACTTTAAACTTCTTCTTCTCTTCTACTCTTTGCTCTGTGATCTTTCAAATTTCCACTTCCCAGCCTTTAATCCAATTCAACAAATACCTGTTAAGTACGTGGCACACAATGTAATCAAGAAGGAGCAATGAGACTTGGTGTCTGCTCTCCAGAAACCTATGGTTGGTAACATGCCACAGCCAATCAAATAGCCAACGGAGAGTATGAATTACACAGAGCTAGGTTCAGGGAGTTCAAAGAGAAGTATAAGCTAACTCATTGCAGGAGCTTCTGGTCTGAGGGTAGGGGACAGATGCATGCAAACCAAACCAGGTAAGGACTGTAATAGAAGTAAGGAAGATTCATAGAGCAAAGGACAGGTGACCTGCAGAAGATTGAGCCCCAGAACCAAGAAAAAAAGAGAGAAAGCAAAAGAGAAAAAAGAATGAAAAGGGAAAGAGGGAGGGGGGGAGAAAATGGCCATACGCAATGCAGATACTCATCTGGGAATAATGGTATAGGCCTGAAAGTCCCACTATCTGGCAGGGGGATTATTTGATACCAGGAGTTTCCCGGATCATTTATAAGATCTTGCTCAAAATAAATTAGAGCCAGCAAATGAGCCTGGTATAGTGGTATACACGTATCATTCAGCATTCAGGAAACTGAGTAGGAGGATTGAGAGTATGAGGTCAGCTTGGGCTATTTAATGGGTTCCAGGCTAGCATGACCCCAACAGAGAGACTTACAAACCTTTTTAGGGTTGCTCACGGTTTTGACAAGTGGTAGCTTTCCTGCTGTGGTTGCAGGGGCTCACTGACATGGCATCGGTCAGCTGGTGGAGAAGCTGTGGGCTGGACTCAGCTGGGCTCTGTTATCCATGTGGTCTCAAGTCCTTATTCTCTCCATGGCTGCTCATCCTTCATGAATGTGCATGTGTTCTTACCGAGCTGCAGAACATTCCAAGGTGGTAAAAGCTGAAGCTCTGAGTCTTTGCAAGACCTATCCTTGGCGGCTACAAAGTGTCTCTTCTATCTACTAGTCAAACCACGTGGAAACTGGTTGATCCAATCAGGACGTAAATAATAGACACTGAGAGGCTCAACGTCATCTGAAAAGAGCAGAAATCTAAGATAGATAAGATTCGAGTAAATTTAGCAGGATGGTGGTGGTGCACACTTTTAATCCCAGCTCTTGGGAGGCAGAGGCAGGCTCTGTGAGTTCGAGGTCAGCCTGGCCTACAAGAGCTAGTTCCAGGACAGGCTCCAAAGTTACAGAGAAACCCTGTCTCGAAGCCCACCCTGTTGATGAATGGCAGGCTGGGTTCCGCCACCCGGTTAGCTTTACCTGAAATAATTACACAGAAACTGTATTCTTTTAAA
>NC_022027.1:23549735-23550294 GCF_000317375.1 Microtus ochrogaster
CCCCCAAAACAGAAGAATTGGATGAATGGTGCTGTGTGCCAGCTCACGCAAGAGCTCTGTGCGGAGCGCTGTTAGAGAACGGGCTGTAGGTATGACTGATGGATGTTGCTGGTAGCCTCCCTCATCCCACTTCCCCCAGCGTGAGTGCTTGGCTAATCACAACTCACAGCTCTTCCTTTCCACAGCTGGTTGTCCTCCATTAAACAAGACCCCACCCCATGCCTGGGGTGGGTCAGGGAAAGAGGGTGGCTCCACGTGTCTGGATGGGATTGGTTCTGGTACTGTGTGTGCTCCAGGGCCTCCTGGCTTAGCTACTTCTGCTCATTGCATCATCCTTTGCTTCCTTTCCTCTGGAAGCACTCTTCAGCTCCGTTGCTAAGGATGTCTAGAGAGTCTGCTATGCTTGGGCTCCACCCCTTCAGCCTCTCTTAACCCTGCCCTTTCTCTGCCCATTTCAGTTCATGCTTTTCTCTCTAATGTTTGTCTTCCTCCCTATACACAAGCTGACACGGTGCTTGTTTCCAAGCCTACATGCCTGAGTTCAAGCCCCGCAGCCCAC
>NC_022027.1:23550674-23553726 GCF_000317375.1 Microtus ochrogaster
TATTGTCTGTGTGTATGCCTGCTGGCCAGAAGAGGGCACCAGACCCCATTACAGATGGTTGTGAGCCACCATGTGGTTGCTGGGAATTGAACTCATGACCTTTGGAAGAGCAGGCAGTGCTCTTAACCACTGAGCCATCTCTCCAGCCCTGCTCTCCTGTCTCTTGTTTCTCCTGAATCTCTGGATAATTTACTCCCCCCTTTGAAAACTTTGTTTCAGATGAGGGCACGTGTGGAGGCCAAGGACAACCTAGAGCTGTCGATTGTCCCATGTAGGTTCCTGGGATTGAACTCAGGTCGCCAGGCTTGGCTCCAAGCCCCTTTACCCAGTGAACCATCTTGTCAACCCCCTTCTTCCCCTTTTATCTCTTTATCTTTTATCTCTCTATCTTTTGTCTCTTTTTTATCTTACACATTTGAGTCTTCTTTAAAATGGAAGTTAAAGTCCTTTGAAATATGAACCCCCTGACCTCCATGTCATAATACGGTGACGCACTGTATTAAAGGGTCTCAGCAGTAGGAAGGTTGAGAGCCACTGCCTTAGATGAAATGGGTAAGGAAAGCCTCTTCACAGAGCACCTTGAAGAAGGATGCTTGGATGGAGGTCCAAATAGATGAGAAGCCGAGGCCTGCAGTTTCCTGGAGGAGCAGTGCTCTGTGCTCCCTGCTGTGGCGTGGTGGGGAATAATATTTCCAGGGGTGCTACTTTTGTTTGTGCTGCATTTGATCAACTGCGGAGCTGTTAGCTGATGGGCCTAACAGCCAATAGTGAGGCAGGAGCAAGGATAGGCGGGGCTAGTAGGCAGAGTATAAAAGGAAAAAGAGGAGGCACACAAGAAGAGAACAAGGAGAGGAGGACATCAGGGGTCAGCCGCCCAACTAACACAGCAAGCTGTGAAGAAAGAGGTAAAAAAAGGTATACAGAAATAGAGAAAGATGAAAGGCCAGTGATGAAAGGTAGTCAGGATAATTTAAGAAAAGCTGTTAAGAAACAAGCCAAGCTAAGGCCAGGCCTTCATAACTAAGAATAAGCTTCTATGTGTGAAATATTTGGGAGCTGGGTGGCAGGCCCCTCAAAAAGCCAAAAGAGTAAAAAGAGTCACACAACAGTGAAGTGTCCTTAGGAATGATGTTATGGGATATTTTGATCCCATTCTGACACTTCCGAGACTGCCCAATATTTCTATACCTTGAATCAGGCGTGGAGCCAGGAACTAGCTGGCCAGAATCAGCTACACAGAAGTTTGCAGTTTGGCTAGAGAAGACACACAGCACGGAAAGGGCGGGAACCAGAGTTGAAGCACTCTAGGTTCTGGGACCAGGGAACCTAGTGTCTTGTGGTGTCTCCGGCCAAAAAGCAAGGTCAGCTAGTTGCTACTCAGTCTCTCTGAGCCAGCAGGTTTTCAGCAGTCTTTGACTTCTGAGTCTTATAAATAGAATCCTAGAGACTTAATTTAAACCTACATATGGTGGCAGACCAGAAGCCCACCAGGCCGCAACCTGGGTGGCCAGTGGGTCACTGACGGAAGGGCTGTGGGGCAGCAGGCGATCACTAAAGTATCCGTAGATTCACGGGTAGCCACCAAGTGGATGGGAGAACATCAGGATGATTTCTCATTTATTCCACCAGCCTCCACTAGATGGACGCCCTCAACAATAGGGAAACAGAAACTCCACTCAAAGTGAGGCAGGGTGTCCCAGAGAGACAGGACAATGCCCGGAATTTCTTTTTTTAAAGATGCAGATCACCTATGGGGTTCTGTGGTCACCTGAACTGTTTCCCAAAGAGAAGGGATATTAGTGAGTGCAACTGGCAGAATCTGAAGCCAGTCTTATTTAATAGTGACGAGTGCCAATTTCCTAAGATTAGATACATTTTTAAGTGATTATGAGAGGTGTTCACGTTAGACCAGGCTGAGTGATGGGCAGGCGGGTGCTTTGCGCTGTTTGTGGCTTTTCAGCAAAGCGACACTTCTTTCAGAAGACAACAAAAAGCTGGTCACTGGATGCTACTTACCTGGGGTTCATTGTCAAAACCACCAAGGCCCAACTGGATGGAAAAGTTTGTCCTGTTCTTGGAGTTTCCTGAGGGTATATAGAGTCGATGTGATCCTCAAAAAAGTCTTAGATTTTATGACTGTTAAGAAATTGGTCATTTTGACTTGTGTGAAGATTCAAAAGAGCGACCTGGGCCAAAGCAGTCTTTGAGAGCACATCAGCCATCAAGACCCAAGGGGCTGTTGCTGTGAGATGGAGACGCTGCCAAGGTAGGCAGACCCCAGAACCCGGGAGATAGCCCGGGAATCAAGCACACATGCAGCTGGGTTTACGACAAAGGGACAGTAAGGTGCAAGGAAAGGGGTGGCCTCACAGGGAAAATGAATGCGAGCATTTAAGTTACACAATGCGCAGACATCGATTCCATGTGTAATTTATAAAAACAGCATCTAAGAGGAAACATGAATGTCCTTATGACATTGGTGGAAGCAATAATTTCTTCAACAGGATACAGAAAGCCCAGACCATAAAGAAAATAAGAAGTTAGACTACATGGAGACACAGTGCCTTCTTCACGGACGATCCCATGCAGACAAGGAAGAGGCCACAATACGGGAGAAAGGTGCATTTCATGTAGCTGACACATGTAACCAGAATACACAACTTACTCCTAAAGTTAAGAAAACAGTTCAATAACCAAACATATATACTTCCATGCTTAGGCAAGCGTTCTGCCTAAGCTATATTCTGAGCTCTATTCCAGCCCCACAAGATACTTGCCACACGCAAAGCAGAATGGATGATCTTACCCACAAGATGAGGTCAAGAGGCTAAACACAAAAGAATAGATATTGTATCATCCATTCATATAAAGTCCAGGCATGTACAAAGCCATTTTTTGTGGCCATAGTGATTGCCTTTAACAAGGAGGTGGTTGATGGTAGGAGAGGGTCAAGCGGGAGCTTCTGGGTGCCTGTATTAATATTTTAGTTCTTGATCTGGGTGTGGTATATAAGAATGTAATAATTCATGATTTGCACATGTGCACATACCTC
>NC_022027.1:23553991-23568035 GCF_000317375.1 Microtus ochrogaster
AGAACCTGGAGCCTGGATGGAGGGAGGAATGGAGGAAGGAGGGAAGAGAGAGAGAGAGATTTAGATGTACTAAAACACTGCATGCTTTAGATAAACAGAAGAGTCTAGATTGGGAGTCGCCATTTGTGTTATCGCCGACTGACTCACAACCATTCCAAAACTTAGCAGCCGAGAAAACAAACACTTATTACCTCACAGTTTCTGTGGGCCAGGAATTTGGGAGAAGACTAGGGTGTAGCTGCACTCGGGGTCTCTCTTGAGGTTGCAGCTAAGCCATGGGCCAGGGCTACAGTCATCTGAAAGCTTGCTGTACTGGAAGGTCCACACCCACGGGCCTGTGTTGTTGGCAGGCTCGGACTCCGGGCTAGCTGAGGGCAGAGCCCTGGCTCTTCACCGTGAGGTGCTCCCCATAGACTGTGGAGGGTTCTCACAACAGGGCTGCTAGCCTTTCTGAGAAGAGAGCAGAAGGGACCAGAGAACCCCGGATGAAAGCCGCGGTATTTAAGACCAGCTATGAAAGTGAAGCGCCTTAGCCCCGCTTGCTCTCGGCAGTGAAAGAATACCAGCGTACAGTGAGGGGAGCCATCTTGTTGACTGGCTCTCAGAGAAAAGTTAGTCCTCCC
Organism: Microtus ochrogaster; assembly: GCF_000317375.1. Lineage (NCBI taxonomy): Eukaryota > Metazoa > Chordata > Mammalia > Rodentia > Cricetidae > Microtus > Microtus ochrogaster. The sequence continues at coordinate 23,554,615 of NC_022027.1, forward strand.
CTCCCCTCCCTTTCTCTCTCTGTGTGTGTGGGGGCATGGTATCTGGAGTGGCTCAGCTGATGGGGTCTGGGGTTCACCATGTGGCTTCTTATGCTTAGTGTACCACGAAGCAAAGAACTAGGGCTCCAAGTGCCGCCTCACCTCTGCCAGCCACGATTGCTATCGCAAAGGCTCCCAAAGGCTACAAACCAGGAACCAGGCATTCCAACACCCAAGCCTATGGGAGGACATTTTAAATACAAGCCATAATACTAGCACGCCCATTCTTTTGCTCTGAAATTACTGGGTTATCTGTAGAATTTCATAGAGTCTCAAGCTTCCTGTCTCTCTTGTTACAATTCTCTAACAGGTTTAACAATCTCCATTTGCTTCCCTGCTAATGACTCTCGGGCAGGACTTGCTGGTGGCATGATGAGACATCTGGGAAGAGGGGCAAATTCTCCCATAGGATATCTGTGTTGTGGTGATGCTCTTTCTGACCTACAATTTCAGGAATTCCAGCCATCCTCTCTGTAGCTAGTGCCTTGTCATAACTCGGTCCCCTGAAATACCACCAAGAGAAACCTCAGGTGCTATTACTAAAAGAAGTCTTTCTGTTCATAGGTACACTATCTGGACAGTACTACAGTGGTTTCTACACTTCCCTGTTCATGACACTCTCCTGGGAAGCAGTTAGAAGTACAAATTCCCTAAGCCAGATATGTCTTGGCGCTCAGCGACAGAAGCAGACAGACAGGCAGAGCTTTGAGTGTTTGAGGCCAGTCTGGTCTATAAAGAAAGTTCCAGGCAGTCCAGCAGTTGGGTCACAGTGGGACCCTATCTCAAAACAAAACCCAAAACAATCAGCCAAACAAACAGAAAATACAAAACCAAACCTGATTTCCAGGTTTGGCAGATGGCTTAGTGGTTGAGCGTTCACACAGCCCTTATTCAGGATAAGAGTTTTGTTTCTGGCACTTGTGTCTTGTGGCCTGTGACTCTAGTTCTAGGGGACATGAGACCCCCCTGGACACCACACTCGTGCAGTTGAACCCCTCTTGGCAACATATACGTGAAATTAAAAACTGACACTCGTGCAGTTGAACCCCTCTTGGCAACATATACGTGAAATTAAAAACTGAAGCTTTTTTTTTTAAATACTAATTCCCGTGTTGGTGTCTGGAAACCATGGCCACACACTTTTACAATGTGACTTTCAGCACCTTCCTGGGGATTGAGTTTCCATGCAGGAAAAGTTGTCCACAAGGGCCCATTTCCTTTCCACTACCGTCTGACAGTGTGCTGAGTGAGATGGGCTCCTTCACCCCTACAGACGCCTCCACCGTCCCATGCCTGCTCTTTGGTTCCCACCACTTCAGCCTTGAAGGTGGAGTGGCCTGTCAGCACTACGGCGGTGGGAGCTGCAGAACTGGCTTTATCTCTTGGGCTTCAGACACCTCTAAGAGGGGTCCAGTGACTCCTGCTTAAGAGGACACATGGCCGTCTCTTGACATGGTCAGGAACTCTCCCCACCCTCATGGTCAAAGAAAGGACATAATGCTTTGCAGAGTTGTCACTTGAGGGTTCTGAGATGACCCTGGATTGCATGAGCCTGCAGGCTTCTCGCCTATGAGAAAATATTCAAGGCATGTGAAAGCTCTTAAAAGCAAAATTTAAAAACAAGTGTTTGTTTTTCATACACTCATGGGGCAAATATGTAGGGGGGCATCTCTGCTTCCACTTTCTCGCCCACTCTAGCCTCAGTGACTCCTGCTGTTCTCACAACAGGCACCCTCCTGCCCTAAGGAGTCTGTACCTAGCTGCTCTCTCTGCCTAGAACATTCTCACCCAGGCATTTGCTTGGCTAATTTCCTCACCTCCTTCATGGCTATTTTAAATCTCCTCTTCTCAACAGGGCTAAGCCTCACTGAGCTATTTAACCAAAGTATTAGCGTTCTCTAGGGGAACAGAAAGGATGCAATGAACATCGCATAATTGCATATAACATTTTGTATTTCACAGGGAAGGACTTATTAGAGGACTCGGTTGATATGGGCCATCCAAAAATGGTGGGAGGGTCTAAGGACCCAATCACTGATCAGCTGTGAGGCTGGGTGACTCAGCAGACCCAAGCCAGCACTGAAGGCCTAGAAGCTTCCCGAGAGCTGTTGGTCTTCATTCTTGGAAGGCAAAGAAGCTTGGCTGGGATGGTTGCTGCAACAGTGGGGTGGATGCGCTCATCAGCAAAACATCAAAGACAATCAGGCGAAGCAGCTGCTTCACCACCCTTGCACCCCACACCACCCTCTTGATATCTGGGGGGCCTCCGGGGGACGGGCTTCCCCCTTTAGTGAATCCTTCCCTGAAAAGCTCTCCCAGACTTGCCCAGAGGAGTGTCTTTTAGTTAATTCCAGATCCAGTCAGGTTGACAGTCAGGATTGACCCTGGTGCCCATCAACCATCTTCCCTTCCTGAGCCTGCCCTATCTTTTCTTTCCAAGATACTTCTCACTTTTTACGGCTTTCCAAATAATTTGTTTCTAAGTATGATTTTTTTTTTAATTACTACATAGTAAGTATACATTGTGACTGATTTTTCAGTTCACATATACAATGTGCTATGATATCAGGACAATTGGCATATCTACCACCGCAAGCATCATTTCTCTGTGTTGAGATCATTGAAAACTCTTCTCTCTTGGAGCAGGAGGGATGGCTCGATGGGTAGGGCACTTGCTGTGCAAACATGAGGCTTAGCTTTTGAATTCCCAGCACACGCACAAATGCTGAGTGGGCATGGTGGCATGGCTGTGATCCCAGGTCATTTGCTGAGCACTTGGTCCCCAGGGAACAGTACTATTTGGGGAAGTTCTGCAAACCTTAGCCTGTGTAGCCTTGTTGGATGAAACAGGTCGTTGGGATGGGCCATTGACAGTTATATCTGGTCTACTGTCCTTCCCACAATTGGCTTTGTTTCCTGTCCACTGTGAGGTATGTGGCTCCTGCTATGGTGGCGTTCTGTCTCCCCATGGACCCAGACTCAGCGGAGGCAAGGACTGTGAACTTAGTTGTCTGAAACCCCCCGCCTTAAGCTGTTCTTTCATTTACTTTAGACAGAGCCCTGAAAAGTAGCCAATACTGAACAGAGACAGACTTAGAGGTCAAAGGTAGGTTTTCAAGGCAGCTGTATTTACCTTGAGACCAGGATGTTGGGTGATCTATCTCAGCTAAAAGAAGCAGAGAAGATGGGAGAATGGCACAGTATATATTGTTTCAAGGTAATTCCACCAGAGAACACATAGACACTCTTAAAGCTGAATGGGAACTTCTATTGATGGCCATCAGCATCGTGGGGAACTTGCCCAAATCATGTAGCCCTAAGCTTCACTTTATTTTGTCTTTTATGCACAAAAATCACATCCTGGTTGGCACACTTTGATTAGCAAGAGCAGTTAGTGAGAAGCAAAACTAGAGATGCCGAAAAGCAAGATTAGTACATTCATGACCTTTCCTGGATCCTGGAACTTTGAATCCAGGATCCAGGTCTTTGATGGATTTGGTCTTTGTTCCTGTTTTGCAGGTGTTGGGATTCCAAGGCCAGAATGGCGCCTCCAGCATGGTGCCAACTTTAATGTCTGGGGTCTATGACAATATTTCTTAGTTTCCAGGAGCCTCGTGTGCTAGTGTTGGTTTTTGTCTACTTGACACAACCCTAGACATACTTGGAAAGAGGGAACTTCAGTGGAGGAATTGCCTCCATCATATTGGCCTGTGGGAGTGTCTGTGGGGGCATTTTGTTGACTGACAGTTGATGGAGGAGGGTCTGGTGCACTGTGGGTAATGGCTTCCTGGGAAGGTGGATCCAGACTCTGGACCAAAGGTAGTTGAGCAAGCCAGGGGAGTGAGAGAATGAGCAGGGAGGCAGCATTCCTCAGTGCTCTAGGCTTCAGCTCCTGCCTTCAGGTTTCCTTTTGGGTCACAGCCTTGGCATTCCTCAGCTGGACTCTAAGCACTAAGATGGAATTAACCCTTTCATTTCCGACTTGCATTTTGGCCATACCATTTATCACAGCAACAGAAACTGAACTACAATGGTGTGGGAGGTCCATCTTTCTGTGTGTTGTTTTTCTTGGTTAATGAATAAAGAAACTGACTTGGCCTGTTGATAGGGCAGAACTTAGGTAGGTGAGGAGATGGAACGGAATGCTGGGAGAAAGAAGGGTGGAGCCAGAGAGATGCCATCCTCTGCTGAGACAGACACCAGTTAGAATCTTTGCTGGTAAGCCACTGCCATGTGGCAATATATAAATTAATAGAAATGGGTTAAATTAATATAAGAGTTAGCCAATAAAAAGCTAGAGCTAATGGGCTAAGAAGTGTTTCAATTAATATAGTTTTTGTGTGGTTATTTCAGTTTGGGGGGCCGGGACAAACAAATGGCCACCCCCTGCAACGCTACGATGCCTTCCTTGTAAGCACAGAGGCTGCGTAGGGTCTCACCTGGAGTGGCCTCTCTGTTCCTCCATCCTTAAGATGCTAGTGTCAGCCTCAGAACCTATATATTGCTACAGGTGTGTCATAGTTGGTGAACAGCATCCTTTATCCTCTGAGCACCTGCTTCATTAGATGCAAAAGTTTTCCACCTCAGGGGTTAGCCCACCAAGAGGATTTAAATAAATAAAAGGTTTGGATGTCACCAAGATTCTAAGAGACATGTGGTTGTCTCAGATGCAAAGACACATAAAGACTGAAGGGAAGGGACTTTGCACTGAGGGGAAATGTGCCGTTGAGGAGATAAGTAATTCTGGAGTATGTAAAAATGTAAAGTACTTTTCACAGGGCAGGGAAAGAATTTCTGTGGGGATTAGAAGGTCAAAGTCATAACTTTGAGTCCTCTGCTAGAGATCACCTGGCTGCGGTAGGTAGTTTTTCCCTTTTCATTTTTCAGAAGAAAATATACGAACTTGGATAATGAACCAGGGACGATACTGTAAATAAAATATTTCAAATCTTACAAGGAGTAACAGACCTTAAAGTCTCACTTGTTAATCTACCTTTGAAATCCTTCACTCTGTCTGTGTCTCCTCCCTCTCTACCCGCAGTCAGACATCTAGGCAGGAAAGTGGGGGAAGAACCCTCAGTTCCCAGCTTCCACAGAGGCTACCTGAGAGCCACACATGGGCATCCTCATCAGAGGACACAGTGGCATATCCATTATCAAGGCCTCTGTGGAGTCCGAGTTCTTGTTCCTTTGTTCCTTTTTTTTTTCTGTTTTTGCTGAGTTAGCTAGATTTCAGAGGGGCGTGGCATAACTTCTCAGAGTGGGCTGTGACAGTTGTGGTTGTTTGGAAAGAGGTAGTCACTGTATGCCATAAATATTTAGGGAGGGCCGTAAACTGTTTTTTTGTGCACATTCTCAAATTTTCTATAAAGTATATATCTTTGTGCCAACTTGTATTTTTTCCCTCCAAATGTTTTAAAGTCTTACTTAGATTGATATGTAGTACCCTCCCTTCACTCATCCAGCCCCACAGAACATCAGCTAGGTGAGGCACGCTCTCCACCAGGGGTGTTGTTGAAGTACTGGCTCTGGTTTGACAGAGCTGAAGTTCTCAAATGATGCTAACCCTACTGATTGGAAGCATCACCCCAGCCCCTGGCATTCATCTTTGGGGTGCCAATGAAGCAGAAAGTTCCGTCTCAAGCCTTTCCCCTTGGGAATTGCCTTGGCTCAGACTCCACCTCCAGAAAAGCCTGCCAAGCACTGACCCCTCTTCAGGGAGGGTCAGGGCCACTCCCACAGGCTATTTGATGTCTTTATGGTCTTTAAGAAAATCTTATATAGTGGCTACTGATCTCTGTGCATACCTCGAATATATAATTTTGTATTTTTTTTAAGTGTGTGTAGACAGAAGTTGACTGGGGATCTTCATCTGTTGCTCTCCATCTGTCTTAGTTAAGATTTTTATTGCTGTGAAGAGAACCATGATCACAGCAACTTTTTTTTCTTTTTTTAATTGATTTTATTGAACTATACATTTTTATCTATTCCCCTCCCTGCCTCTCCCCTCCCCTTCAACCCTTTCCCATGGTCCCCATGTTCCCGATTTACTCAGGAACTAGAGTTTCTGGCAATTGTGAGATGCCCAGTGTAGGTACTGGACCTTGGTCCTCTGCAAGAGCAGAAAATGGTCTTGACCACAGAACCATCTCCAGCCCCCATCTTTTTTACAACAGAGCCTCTCTCTGAATGTGAAGCTTGCTCTTTCAGCTAGACTGACTGGCCAGTGAGCCCCTAGGATCCACCGCCTCTGCTGGAGCTGAGGGGTGGGAGCGGGGAGTGGATGAGTGGATTCAGAACTCGGGCCCTAAAGCTTCGGCTCTCCTCCCACTGTGTCATCTCCCCAGCTCCAGAAGACAGCTTGAAATGTAAACTTATCATTTGGTAGACTGGCAGATAATTGATTTTAATCAGGTTGGAGCTAACGTAGCAGCTCTTCCTCTCAAATTAAGTCAAAATTACAACAGGCAGTGTAGCTCCACAGAATTAAATAGCAGATCTCCAGGGCCTTCTCTTCGCGGCTGTCACTGAGTTGTCCCTGGAGCTGCCAACCCCATGTTCTGTGCCACTGCCTATTCAATCCGTACATGGATAGACTAATTACCCAATTTGGTCATTACACCAGGTGCACCTGGGTCTGTGTTGTCTTTCACGGCCAAGTTGCTGGCTCCTCTTTGCCACGTTGGGATGGAGCTGTGTCTACAGAATGGATTCCCAGCTTAGCAGTTTCACAAAGAGCTGCCTCTCCGCAGCCACACAGCTGTTTTCCGGTTCCATCCTTCCATCTCTCATCCTCTTTCCAGCCCGGAGGGAGCTGGGTTTGTATGGTGGATCAGGGTGGAGTGGAGGAGGGCCCTCCTCTCTCGAATCCCTTTTGTTGTGCGACTCTTCAGAGCTCCCCTAAGGCTTTTGGACTTGAAAGTCAGTTGTTTCTTCTTTCAGCCAGCCACATCCTGCCCTTGAGGCAAGTGGAAATAAAGACCTACAGCTTCAGAGGAAGAAATGGGGAGCGGAGGGGAGACTGGGCTTGGAAAATACTGTACCCGAGTTGGAAGAATAGACAGCCCCACCTTCCAAAGGTTAAATGTAAGACCTAGCACGTCTGCCCTTGCATTCTACCCAAGAGACATGAAAATGTATGTCTACACAAGGACATATCTTCCCAGCAGCGGTGCTCAGCATGGCCAAGACTGAAAAGAACCCAGATGTCCATCAGTGGACGAATGAATAAACGGAAATGCTTTCTATCCCTCCAGTGAAATATGACTTGGCAGTAAAATGAATGGAGTGGTGGTATATGAAACAGAGATGGATGAGCTTTGAAAATATTATGGAAAATAAGACTTCAGACCTCATAAGACACATGAGGCCTCATTTTGCATGCTGCCGACTATATCCTGAATACAGTCAGACTGTGTTCTCTGATTGTCCAGAACGGGCAAGTCCAGAGAACCCTGAACTAGTTAGCGTTTGCCTGGGCCACGGGGAAAATGGGGAGGAAAGGGAGTGATGAACCCTCTGAAATTGGTTACAGCGGTGGTACAGGGCTAAGCATCCTGAAGTCGATCGGTTGTACACTCTACACGGGTGGATTGTATGGTATGTGCTTTGTAATTCCATCAAGCTGCCGTTAGAGCAGTGAGACATTAGAAAAGGACTACTTACCCCCTCAAACTTTCCCAGCTACACACGCATCATATATATTACAGATGCTTTCAAAATTGGAAGCAGACCCTATAGATAGATTAGCCTACTTTTCCTCCTAAATATGTATTAGGTGTCTACCCTGATCAAAGCACACTGGTAGAATCTTGTGGAAATTCAAAACTGAATACAGCACACCTCCCTCTCTGAGAAACTTACAAAATGATTGCTTCCAGTCCTTCGGCTTCTAGCTGCTGTGCTCTGCAAATGGTACCGATTATGTATCTCACCCGTCCAGATTATCATCCCAAACCTGAGCGAGCTGAGAGAGGCCGTCAAAAGAATCAAGAGGCTAGAATGATGCTATAAGAAGCCAAACTAAAAGAAGTTAGACTTCTGTGTCAGACAGGTGTAGTGGAAGTTCAGTTGCCTTGAACTGAGGAGTGGCTGTGGGGAGAAAAGAGAAGGGGAAAATGATGTAAATATAGCATAACTAAAATAAAAAAAATTACTAAGAATAAAATAAGTGTGTGTCTGGAAGGTTGGGTCAAGCCCCCATGTGACCTGAATGGTTGAGGTGTTTATGCAAATGTAGTGGGTGTCTCCCAAATACTGTTTGTTACAAAGCACTACCGGAGGACCATACGGGCATCCCAGCCAAGGAAGGGACAGTGGGTTAGAAATCAGAAAGGGCGGTCATAAGTGTATTCAAACACCAAGGTCAGCAAGGTGGCTGTCTGACTGGGTTTAAGGTGGAAGCATTATGGGACATTTAGGCTTATGAGGACCTGTGGTTTTATTGAAGGGCAACTGCAAATATTTGGGGTTCATCTGCTACTATTCATGCTTTAAACTATCATGAAGGGCAGCCATATCTTTCCCTGAAACTTCCCTTAGTCTCTCTAATCAAAGCAGAGTTCTAATTGGCTTGCCCTCTGCTTTGACTCAGTGATTCTGATTTCTACTATCTTGTATGTATTTTTCTTTCAAAGGAATGGGTTGCTGGTCCAAAATGGGAAGAGAACCATCACAGGCTGTCTTTGTCCACCACACGATAGACCAGGACAAAGCTTTCTGTGTCTGCTCGGTGCGCAACAGGATGTACTTTAGACATGATTTCTTTTCCAAAGCCTTATCCCTCCAGTAGCTGTGGCCCTGCACAGAGAATGCCAGACTCCATATGACTGGGGTCTGGCCCTGCAGCTCCAGTCCTGGCAGTTAGGAGCTATTTCCTGCTACAGGAACCTCCAAGAACCACTTTCCTGTTATGTTTCAACTGTCCAGCTCCGCTATCTTCTCCTCGGGGGATTCAGTGAATCAGTGTAGTCTGGTGGTGGGGAAATCCCACCCAGGCTTCAGGACTGGAAGGCCTGATTTCCCATTGTACAAATGCTAATGTAGAGCGGAATAAAATACATGGGAAGGGTCCGTGAGAGGCACACGGGCTGCGACAGACTGACTTTCTTTTGTTAACCGCAAGAGCATGTGGATAAAGGTCAGGACAGAACTTATGCAGCATCTGAAAGAAATTGAAGATTTAAAGCGATCATATGAGGAGCCGTTTGTGTATATGTGTTTCCCAGAATGGTTTGCTAATAGCCCAGGCTGGCCCCGAGCTCTCCATCCTCTGCCCTTAGCCCCCTGAGTTTCTGGGATTATAGTTCTATCATACTAGGGTCTACTACATTTTAAAACACATCAAAACACTCACAAATCCCAGCTACTTATAGGACTGAATTCTGGTACTTCCAAGAAGAAGGGTCATTTGAGATTTAAACCCACGTGCTGAGAGAAACAAGTATCCTAGAATGCCTTGCTCTGCTGACGCTGTTTCAACCCAAGATCAAGCATCTCACAAAAGAAAACGGGTGTTGGCGAGTTTGGTTTTTTTTCTGATGTAACGGATTGCTTCTTGAGATTGAAGTTAGAGAAATGGCGGAGGCTTTGACCCAGGAGATGCTGTGGCTGCATTATCTCAATATAATCTTCCCTTATTTGACTACTAGTCAAATATTTGAGCTAGAAAAACAACATTGCTTGCGGGTTGGAGTTGTCTCAACTTTGTTTTTCAGTTTATAGGTTGACACTGTTTGACTGGGGTCTTGTACACTCCGTTTATTTTCTTAACGTTTGTTATAAAAGGAGCCCGAGTTCTGCAGATTTGTAAATAAATTATATCTAACTGTACCTAACCTGGCTTACATTCTTGGTGGATCATATCAACATTGGCAGAATGTTTAAATAAACATGCGCCAGAAGGTGAGGCAGAGGTTAAACGGTTTTTTTTCCCTCCCTTTCCTACGAAGCTCCTTTGGCCTTTTGAATTCACTCTTAGAAATTTCATTTTGCTCAACAAGTGTTAAGAATAAAAATTTTCATAATCGCTCTTACTAAAAAATTATAGCATTAATATTCTTTGCTGTGAGAGTAATAATCTTTTACCAGTTATTCAATCTAAACAAACTTTTGTTGTTGTTGTTTTTATTTTTTGAGATAAGGTTTCTCTGTAGCTTTGGAGCCTGGCCTGGAACTAGCTCTCGTAGAGCAGGCTGGCCTTGAACTCACAGAGATCTGCCTGCCTCTGCCTCCCGAGTGCTGGGATTAAAAGGCATGTACCACTACTACTCCCCGGCTAACCAACTCTTTAAAAAGAAAAAAATCACATTCTTTAAAGCAGTGGTTCTCAACCTTCCTAACGCTGCAACCTTTTAATACCATTCCTTATGTTGTGGTGATCCCCAACCATAAAATTATTTTGTTGCTACTGTTATGAATCATAATGTAAACATCTGCTTTGCAGGATATCTGATATACCACCCGCAAATGGGTCATAACTTACAGGTTGAGAACCATAGCTTTAAAGTGTTGCACTATAAAAGCTGTCTGCTAGAGTTAGTTTCTCTATGTAACATCAATAAGATAAACCTTTTTCCTACAGGATTTCAAGGGTAAACTAGGCCTTTTTGGGGAGTGACTTATAGCATTGGTTTTCCTTTGTGGAGTTGGTAAGGCCCAGTCCCCCTAACTTTGTGTCATAATGGGCTTTACCTCTATGAACACAGGTGACACATGAGCTACATCAGCCCAGTCACTGTCTCTTGAGCTTCAGGGACTGGTACCAAAGAGTTACGTCATCAATTTTAGTCTTTTCCTGTCATTTTTTAGCTATGGGTTCAAAATGATAGTGGTGCACACCTTTAATCCCAAGCACTCAGTAGGCAGAAGAAGGTGGATCTTTATGAGTTCAAGGCCATCCTCAACTACAAAGCAAGTTCCAGGATAGCCAGGGCTACACAGAGAAACCTTTTCTCGAAAAACCAACCACAACCAAAACCGAACAAAGAGAAACAGAGGTGGCTACAGACACAGTTGTGAAAAATGAAGATCCTAGAGTCGTCCAGCGGGTGAGTGTGGCAGACCCGTTGCTGGGATGCTGTGGAAAAAGGTCACCTGTCCCATCGTTCAGGGTACCACGGTAAAAGAGTACACTCTCCTCTTTCCCTGGCTCCCCGTGGAGACCAATCCTTGCTGCCATACTTCAAACATTTCAGCTACTTCTCTCTGTGGCCAGCGAAGTGCCTGGTTTAATAAGTAAATGGAGAACGAGGTGGGCCATCCTGGTATCCACCTGCCTGCCTCCAAAGAGCTTGGTAAGAAGGCTTGGAGGGTTAAAAAGGCTTTCTGCTTTGACACGAGGCCTGGAATTTTGATCCCAGAACCCATAAAGAATGCTGAGCATTGCCACGCGTGACTGTAACCCCAGTGCTGAGGCAGGCAGAGACAGGAGGATCTCTTCAGCTTGCTTGCCTTAAGCCTAGTGTCAGGTTCAGTGACAGAACTCTGCTCATTGAGAGAGTAGAGAGTGACAGGGTAGGACACTATAGCCTCCTCTGGCCTTCGTGTGTGGGCACACAGGGGCTCCCATCTGTCTACACCCGTGTGCATACACCACACAACACACACACACACACACACACACACACACACACACACACACACACAGAGCCCAGGTTCTGCGCTGGCATGATAATGTTCATACTGAAGTATTCAGGGAGAAACATAAGACAGAGTTGCAGAATCAAGCTGTCGCAGAAGAGTAATGTAGAATTCAAGTAGTGGATATTTGAGGATTGTTAAATTCTTTCATTTCTGAGGTCTGTTTGAACAACTTCTATAAGAAAGTTGGAAAAAACCGTATGCATGATAGTTTAACTAGACATAACCTGGGAAGTGGCAGGGATTGTATTTCTTTGGCCTTTTTAGTTATTTTTAAAACTTTTTGTGAAGGGTGGCTAATTTATTTAACATAGCCCAGATCGCAGAGAAAGAAATGGACGTTTCAGACTCTGTGAAGAAAGCATAGCTGTGTAAAATTAGCAAAAATGAACACTGACAACGTTGAAGCACACCACTGAACTTCAAGCTTGTGTCTTAACATGAGCCTGGCCTTGGGCAGGCACTAAATCCTGCAGATCTCATCAGTATTACAACCAAGGGTAAGCCTAGCTGTGCAGCTTGAAAAAGCGGCCAAACAGGTCATACTGGGGACTGTCTATGAGCTGCAGTTCTTCCTCACTGTGAAAGCCACCGCTTTGTCCCCTGGCAGGAATTTTGAAATGCTACTCTCTTTAGCAGAAGACAAAATAATGGACACTGGATATTTGGGTGGTTGAGGGGAGGTGGGGCAGCACAGAGTGGAAGATTTTGTGTCTGCCTTGAGACAGTGCTTATAAAAAAAATGCTCACTTCCTGACGGCTGAATCAACTGTAAATAAATGTTAGCTGTGATTAGCGTCTAGCCTAAAAGAAAACTGTGTATACATTGTAGTGGGTTCAGGTAGAATCCCAAGAAAGATATACAAGCCTTAGTCCTCCCTCCAAGTCCTATGAATATGAACTTACTTTGAAATAACTAAAAAGGCCAAATAAATACAATCCCTGCCACCTCTCTCTCTCTCTCTCTCTCAACACTGTAAGCCAGAGGAGACTGAAAGCGTCAAGGAAGGGTTTACCCTTCAGAGCTGAAAGAAAATAAATTTTTGTTGTTTTAAACAGCCATGTCGTGATTTTTTTTTTTTTTTGTTACAGTAATCTTGGGGCACAAATTCATTAAACTAAGGTAGAAGATGTCATAAACTATCTGTGTGTGATTGTGCCATTATTTGTTTTTGCCCTGAACTAGTGTGAGTCCATATGAAACTGCCCCGTGGAGACATTAGTGCCACCTGGAGGTGTCAGCCTCAGTCTCCCTTTAGGGGAGGGGTCCACCCTCTCTGCTTTCAAGTCACCAGCTGCTTTTGGAGCACATGGGACTGGGCTGGTTCCAGACAAAGGCAGGAGAGGCCATGCTGTAGGTAACCATGGGGTGTTGGGTAGAAAATGGCAATAATCACCTCAGTGAAATACTCTTTAGATTTCGTTGTTAGGCAACACGGGCAAAGGAAAACGGGTTGCATTGCAGCCGTTTATATGAGAATAAAAGTGTGTGAAGATATTGACTCTAGTGTTAACTTCCAAGGTCTCTTGATGTGTGCTAAGAAACATGGCTCTGTCATTTTTATGGTTAGATTATTTCCTGGAATGTTGGAGGAAACGCTGATGGAGTACATGCAGGTCAATGGTCAACCTTGAACCTGTGATCTCGGTCCTCTGTTCCTAGCCCTTGCCACTCATTATTGGTTATGGTTCAGCCATCCTGGCTTTTAATTCTTTAAGTTGGTTTTAATATATATAAATAT
>NC_022027.1:23569700-23575119 GCF_000317375.1 Microtus ochrogaster
GAGGGGGACTTGATTGGGGGAGTGGGAGGGAAATGGGAGGCGGTGGCGGGGAGGAGGCAGAAATCTTTAATAAATAAATAAATATTTTTTAAAAAAGAATTTCCTCTTGATATGATTGTTACTCAGAAACTTGGGTTTCTTCCTTTTAACTATTTATTATAATCGTTGTGCATATTAGTAAGTATGGAATGGCTACAGTTAATGGTTCTATTTTAATAATTTGCTTAATAATTCTTTGCTGTTGGTAGGCCTCTGTATTCCTGGAGTAACCATTCCAAACATCTCTGAAATGAGCCTTCTTCATGGATTCATCTTGAGTGCAAGTCTATTGTTTCTTGTAAACCTTTGGCAATATAAAAAGTTTCTGAACTTGTAATGGCTGATTACCAATTCAAAACCAAACAGGTAGTGAATCTGAGGTGGTCCCAGGAGGCACCCTTCTGCATCACACTTTGTGACTTCACTGCAGCCTTGGGTCCAAATATGTACTGTGGAAGCCACCAAAGCAAACAACACCAACAGATGCTGCCCAGAATACCTGGTCTAAGGGTCAAGACTATTGAATGCTTGAATTGCAAATTTTTGCTGGATTAATCAAACAAAACAAAGACTTTATTTTCTCATCACCGTTCTGCAGCATGTAAGAACCAAGCAGCACCTCTTTGCACTGGAAAGAGTTAGAATGTTGGGTTTCACAGATGGCTGTTCAGGACAGTTCAGGATGAACCGTCATTGGAAAGAAATCGTGAAAAGAATTTGGTTTAGAATTTCGGAATTTCCAACCGTTTCTGAAATGGTCATAAACATACTCCCGCTCCCTGCAGTATGTGTTTATGAAAAGTGACATTCTCAGTATTAATCACAAAATCAAATTATAGCAAAGGATTAAAGATGCAATACATTTTGCAGTATCCCAGGTATTCCATAGTTTTCTTTCTCTTTAGATTAGAGCCCATGTATCCCAGGCCGTCTCAGAACTCACTAAGGAACTGAGAACTTGGACCTCTGTTCTTCTGCCTCTACGTATAGAGTGTTTGGGATGATAACCTTGCACCACACACCTGGTTTACGTGGCACTGAGGATTCAACCCAGCTTGGCACGTGCTCTGCAATCACTTTACCCGCAGCACATGTTAAGCTCCGAGATAACTCTGAATATAAAACATCGAGTCCATCTTTCAGTGTGCAGATAGACTTTTGTTAATAAGTGATAAAATTTTTCCTTATTATCAGTCAATGCTTGACTCGGGGAGATATTTTGTATACCTACATTTACCCAGGGTCACATAGCAATTTCTCAGGCCCAAAGAGGTCATGAATGGAACGAAGTTTAGGAAGTCCTGCTCTACAGCACCTGCCATGTGGGAAGAACATGCTTGTGGGTGACATTTGTTAGTAAATATTTCTAGATGGAAAATGGAAATGCCAATATGCGACTGTCAACTCTTTTATTTGTCCTCAAAGGAAAACACTGCAAATTATTCCAATTAAGTGTAATAGTTTGAACGAGAACGGCCTCCATAGGCTCGTATATTTGAATTATTGGTTCCCCGTTGGTGGGACACTTTGGGAATGATTAGGAACTGTGACCTCTTTGGAGGAGGCATGTCAGTGGGGACAGGTTTTAAGGTTTCAAAAACCTACACCATCCCCAGTGTCTCCCTCTCTTGGTCTCTCTCTCTTTCTGTGTCTCTGCAACCATGAGCCCAAATTAAGTGCTTTCATCTGTAAGTTACCTTGGTCGTGGAGTTTTATCACAGCAATAGAAAGTAACGAAGCTATCAAGAAGAGGCAAACAAAATGACTACCATCTATTTTGCTACTCTGTGTTAGGTGGGTAAAACTACTCTTCAATACCCCGCTTGACATCCAGTCTCTGCATTTGCTGATTCGACAAATCTCAGGTGGGAAATACTTTCAAACAAATTGCATCGGTCCGTGTGGGAGGTACAGATGTCCTTCTGCTCACTGGTTAGCACCAGGGGAAGCAGGAATGTGAGACACATGGGGATGTCCCTTGCAAGAGAGGGATGTTTATAACCTGCTTTCCACCCAGAAGGCCAGGAGTGGACATGGTTAATAGCGTGGTGACATTTTTGCTCTCTGTGTAGCCGAGCCCACAGTGGGTCCTCCCCAATGCCTTTATCTATAGAATCTTATCTTTATAGAAAGGGTCACACGGAGCCAGTCTAGAGAAGCCATCTTTATGAAAGATGTCACGTGTACTTTACAAAGAGATTGAAGTTTTAGTCTGCTTACGGAATTAATTATCACCAAGAAAGTTTTCACTAAATTGCACTGCATTTTATGCCTAAAATAAACGACTTGCTCTGAACCAATGCTGCCTGCTGAGCTGTGCTGAACTAAACTACCTTCTTGCTTTCTGTATATCATTAATCTGCTGGCCACGGTGGTTTCAGAGACCCCCACATGTATGGAACATGTATAGATCTCCTCCCAACATTGTGATTAGTTCCTAAACAAAGAAGGCATGATTTTTATATAGCAATTCCACAGTATTAGTTGCATGTAACTAAAGGATAACTGTAGGTACTCGGGAGGGTGTACATAGGTTCCATGTCCTTGGAGGGGTGACTGCTCTAGGAAACAGTGTGTGGCCCGTGCTTGGGTTTTAATTTCTGTATCACCTTTTGGGAGATGGGCATGATGCGAAGTTAAGGCGCACATTGTGGATGTCAGCGGTGCTGACGCTAGCGGTGAATGATGAAAGCAAGCGAATGTGAACCAAAGGGCCTGGCAGGGATGGCTGCCACTGTGCCCTGGCTTCCACAGAGCAGGAGTGTGCTGCTGCCTCTTCCAAGTTTCCTAGAGGGGGTGGAGATCTAGTGTTTGTTACCGTTCGTTTTTGTTCCTGATTTCTACAAGTTGGGATCTATTTAAGTACTGTTTGAAGATATCGTGCAGGCTCCAGACCCTGTCTCTGGTCTAGAGCGGAACCACGGGTCACTAGTTTATGACCTCTGATTGAAGACATTGCTAACATTCTCAAGAAGCATATAGAAAGCTGGTCAATTTTGGGGGGTTAAAAAATAAAATACATTACGTAGGCTTTGTCCAGTGTAAGGTGTATTGTAGTTGGACTTTGTTGTCAACCTCCGCTCCCCCAAATAGCAACATGGAGACGTATTATTAATTATGACAGCTTGGCCTTTACCTTAGACTTCTCAATTAGTTCTTATAACTTAAATTAACCTGTTTCTATTAACCTATGTTCTGCCACATGGCTTTTATTTCTCTCCCATTCTGTTTGTACAACTTGCTTCCTTGTCTTGCTGGTGTCTCTACAGCTCTCTTCTTCCCAGAGTTCCCTCTTTCCAGAAATTCTGCCGAGCCATTGATCATTCAGCTCTGTGTTAAGCCAATCAGGAGGCATGGTAGGTGGAGACACATCTTTACAGTACACAGAAAAGATTATCCCACAACACTGTGTTTTGCCTACATATGTATGTGTGTGTGCCCAAGTGGGTTTGGAGACTAGAAGTTGATGTTGGGTGTGTTTTTTTGTTTGCTTTTCATTACGTCAGTGAGGCAGTGTCTGCCTGCGGCTGAAACTGTAGAGTTTTGATTCAGCAAGTCTAGTTAGTTAACTTGCCTTGAGGACTCTCTGTGTCTGCCTGGCTAAGGTGTGACAGCAGGGCTACCATGTCCATACGTGTACGAGTGTCTGGCCTACATGCGTGTCTGTGCACCACGTATGCCTGGTGTCTGAGAGGTGGGCCAGATGCCCTGGAACTGGAGTTAGAGACTGGTGGGATCCACTGTACGGGTGTTGGGAATCAAACCCTGTCCTTGCCCCCGACTTCACTGTCCTTTGCAAGAACAAGTGTTCTTCACACGGAACCATCTTCTCATTCCTGCACCTCCTGTGTTTTCTGCTTGTTATGTTTTGTCTTTATGTGGATTGGGGTGTTGGGGACCCCAAATGTGGACCCCACACTTGCACAGAAAGCCCCTTATCCACCAAGCCATCTTCCCAGCCCCTGGTCTGAACTATTTGAAACATTTGTGTTGAATATTGCTTCATTTTAAAAATAACTTTTATTGATAACTTTATTTGATAACATCATATGGATATATAGCACATTCTGATTATTATAAGCCCCCTACCCTTCTTAATCTCCTTTCCACTTCTACTGACCCACCCTCCTGCCTTCGAGTTCCCTTTTGCTGTTGTTTTGGGGCCCCACTGGGTTTACTCAGGACCATCTGTGTGGCCATGGGTTTGAGCCTCCTAGGTTACTCAGTGGGTTCAAAACAACTGAAGACAACTGCTGCCCCTCCCCCAGAATCTATCAGTAGCTGATAGTTCAGCAGCGAGGGGGTAGGGCCCTATAGTCCCGCCCCAATCCATGACAGACAGTTGATAGGCCCTATCTGGTGCAGGCCCTCATCTTTACTAAAAGTGTTCACATACTACACTTTAACTCCTTTCATCCTTCCACTACTAAATCGTTCATATTGAGGTCCAGCTTGATCTGCTTTGCGTCCTGACCTCCTGGAGAAACAGCCCAGGAAGCTCCCAAGGTAGCCTCATTCTCTTAAGAGATGTTCACCAGAGATGCAAACTCCCAAGTTAACTTCATTTCCCTGCGTGATGTTAGCAGGAGAAAGCCCCATGGGTCTGCAGGCAGATGGCGGTAAGAAATTAACTTGAACTTCAGCAAGGCTGAGGTTTCCATGGGAACAAAGGAAACAGCCATACTGCCTGGCATTTGAAAGGAATAGGAAACAGGCCTGCCGTCCGCATACCAATAGAACGATTACAGGGCTCTATCCATACCCATAAGCTTCCCCTTCTAAAGCATTTCAACTCCTGTTAGTAAGAGGAAAGCCAATGGCACTTGATCATGTGTTTAAATAGGTTAATGAGTGACTATCAGGAGAAAGTATAAACATCTTCAGTTGCCAAAATCTGAGAATTAATAAGATTTAGTTGTCTTCAGCACAAAAACTATATTCTTTATTAAATAAACCATTATATATCTATATTGTTTTAGTTATGCTTTCTACAAAGAATAGATAGTCAAATAAGTTTGGTTCTCTCCCTCCCCCGCTGTGGTTTTCTTTCTTCTTTTGCGTCTGCATGGATGTACATGTTTGTGTATTAGTGTATAGGCACACATGTGTGCAAGTCGGGAAATCTTTATTTATTAGTTTATTTATTTTTGGATTTTCAAGACGATGTTTCTCTGAGTAGCCCTGATTGTCCTGAAACTCACTCTGTAGATCAGGCTGGCCTCAGACTCACAGAGATCAGCCTGCCTCCGCCTCTAGAGTGCTGGGATTAAAGGCGCACAACTCTATCACTGGCCCTGAGAAATCTTGGGCGTCAGTCCCCACCTTCCATCTTGAGGCAGGCTCTCTCTCATTCACCTGCTGTGTGTGCTAGGCTAGCTGG
>NC_022027.1:23575806-23606551 GCF_000317375.1 Microtus ochrogaster
CCCTCTAAGCCCCTGGGGTAGGGAGCGGCCAGAATGTTCCAATAGCCATATATCTCTGTAAAGGATATTTTACTGCGGTCTTTTGCCTCGTAGACTTTCCTTTCATCATAATTTCCCTCGTGCCTCGCGGTGATGAAATGGCTGTGGGTATTTGGGGAATCTGGGTGAGGGGAAATTGAGTTGGGGTTATGTAAAGTATGGGTGTATTTATGCGGCCGCAGTTTAGCAGATTGGGTATGTTATTGCCGGCTGGTCTGGTTTAGGAATGACTTCCAGGAATATCTGCACCATCCACTGTGACTGTCCCTAACTGTTGTGAACCAGACTCTGGATGGAGCTAAGCCCGTGACCTTCAGTGCCTACACCCAGGTTGGGTAGGGTAACAGTTAGGAAGGGAGGAGAAGCAAGGTTGAAGTAGAACAAGGAACTGGTCTTTGGGAAATTCTTTTCATCAGTAGACATGTGAAATCAGAAATGGAGGACTTGGTTCTCATTATTCTTTGTCAAAACCAAAGTTTTGCCTATAAGAATGGCTATAGAGTATGGCCTGGTAATGCAGGCTTGCAACCACAGCTACTCAGGTTGGGGCTTGAGTTCAAGGTCTGTGACTAAGTTCAGGGCCAGCCTGGGTAATTTAGCAAGACCTTCCTTGCCCCAAAATAAAAAGTACAGAAAACAAGGGTTGGGAGTCTAGTTCCGTGTTAGACCTTTGTCTCAGTCTCCATAACTGCATAATGAATGAATGAATGATTGAATGAATGAAATTACTTTGCAATGCACTATATTATACTTTTAGAAATATTTCTTTATAAGCCTGCCTGGGTGCCTGGTTCAGGTGGGTGGGCACCACTATGATGAGCAGGTATGTGGTAGAGAAAAGGGAGAGAAGGAAGTGGAACTAAAGATGTGATAACCATGAGGAACAGGCTGATATGGGTGACCTATGTTGCCACCTGGGGCCATGTGATATCTGGGCCTGTCTGAGTCCATGGCTCTACCACAGCAGAGTCTGTGTTTGATGTGTGTGGCCTGTGTTACTACTGGGGCCACAGAAGAGCTGGCCCCAGTGATCTGGGCACTGGAGAGCTGGTCCTGCCCCTTGCCAGTCACCTCAGCAAGATGGCTGCCCCCTTCCCCCTAGCAGTATATAAGATATGTTTATATACTGGATATAAGAGTGCTGTCCAGGAGACCCTTGACAGCTCCAAGAAAACTGCTCTCCCCCTTGTCTGCTGGGAAAGCTGGCCCTGGACTTGGAAGAATTGATCCCGCCCCTCACCATCTGTGTGGGATGACTGGCCCAACAGCATAGGCATGGGAAAACTAGCCTTGATAGTCCATTGTTTGAGGGAGGAGGTCCCAACAGAGCTTGGACTAACCAGCTCAGCTACCACCCTGGCCTCCATCAGGGTGGAGTTGTCCCACTTCAGCATCTCCCCAATATCTGACCTGCTGGAGAGTATGAAGGGACTGGTCCTGTGGATAGAGCTGCAGGATCCCCATGATTGGGGCAACAGCAGGACATCCTAGAGAAGTTTTGGTGAGGGTCAAGTATTGATGTTGTACTGGAAGCCAGAGGCCTTGAGCCAGACCAACACCACATTGTGATGAACATTTCCAGGTAAAGCTGTTTGTGCAAAAGTGTGTACTGTGTGACACACTGCAGTCCCCAAGGCCACTGTGACAAATATGTGATAAAGAGGCGGGAAAGACAGAGAAGTGAAATGGTCTTGTCTTTTATTATTATTATTTTTTTTTCTTTTCTAAAATTTTCTTTGGGGGCCTATATACACAAAGGACGATTCATCCTACCACAAGGACACTTGCTTGACTATGTTCATAGCAGCTTTATTCATAAAAGCCAGAACCTGGAAACAACTAAATGTCCCTCAGCTGAAGAATGGATAAAGAAAATGTGGTACATTTACACAATGGAGTATTACTCAGCTGTTAAAAACAATGACATTGTGAAATTTGCAGGCAAATTGGTGGAAAGAGAAAAATCATCCAGAGTGAGGTAACTCAGACCCAGAAAGGCAAACATGATGTGTCCTTACTGTAATGCTCTGCTCTGTCCCTATAAGAGACAAGCAACGTCCATTCCCTCCTGGGTCTGCCATCTGAGGAGGCAAGCTGATCTTCAGCTTCCAGCCTGGGTCCTTTCTCTTTTCCATCTCTCCCCCTAAGAGGCAGCTCTGCCTCCCTCCATTCTCCCCACTTCTCCCCTTCCCCCTCGGTCTCTCGGTCTCTCTGTCTCTCTCTGTCTCTCTCTGTTCTTCCTCTCACTCCCCTTCTCTTCTATAACCACTAAATAAATATCCAACCTCACTCTGCATGGTGTACCTATCCATGTCTCTGTCTCTTCCCTGCCCTGTGGCTCCCTGCCTGGGACCAGCCGCTTTCGAGAAATGGTCTCGTGGCATGCCCATCCATCTGTCTCTCCTTGTAGGACTTGCTGCCCCTCGTGGTCCTCTGCAGCCACTTGGGGAACTACGCTGTCCCTGCCTGAGATTGGCTGCTCTCGGGATCTACTGCCTGCTGCCTGCCCATGCTCGGGAACCTGTGGCCTGGTCTCATGGCCCGCTGCCCACTGCAGCCACTCGGGAACCTGCAGCATTTTACTTAATCCATTACACTCACTCTTAAGGGGACATTAGCTGTAAAGTAAAAGATCATCATGCTATAATCAGAGACCCAGAGAGGTCAAGTAACAAGGAGGACTTAAGGGCGGGGAAGGGAGCATGCGAGGATCTTCCTGGGAAGGGGAATAGAATAGATTTTGCCAGTGGGCTGGGGGTAGATGGGGTTGGGAACAGAAGGGATCAGGTGTCATGGGGAGGAAGGGAGAAAATACTGGGAGAGATGACTGGAACTGGGGGGGGGCATTTCAGGGGTGAGATGGAAACCCAATTCAATGGAAACTCCTTGAAATCTAAGAGACTAAGCCTAGCAAAGACTCCTAGTAATGGGGGACATGGAGCCTGAATCGGTTATCTTCTGTAATCAATCAAGGCCTCAAGTGGAGGGATTGGGACAGCAGTCCAGGCACAAAACCTTCGACCTACAGTTGGTCCTGCCTGCAGTGTTCTGGGACCAGAGCCTAGCAGAATCCTCATCAGAAACCAGAGAGACTGCATCCAGCAACTGATGGGAGCTGATGCAGAGTCCACAGCCAAACATTAGGTGGCGCTCTGGAGTCCTGTGGAGGAGGGGGAGGAAGGATCGGAGGTACCAGAGGGGTCAAGGACACCATAAAAACATGGCCCACAGAATCAACTGACCCAGACTCGTGGGGGCTTTCAGAGATCAGGGAACCTCTAGGGTCTGACCTAGGCTTCTGCATATATGTTATAGCTGAATAGCTTGGTGTTCTTTTGGGAATTCGTAACAGGGAGATGGGGCATAGGTGGACTGTCTCTGACTCCTTTGCCTGCTTGTGGGAAGCATTTCTCCTTCTGGGTTGCCTTGTTCAGCGTTGATGTGATGGTATGTGCCTGGTCTTATTGTAGTTTGTTATGCCGCATTTGGCTGATGTCCCTGGGAAGCCTGCTCTTGTCTGAGTGAGGTGGAGGAAGGTTGGGCGGAGGAGATAGGGGAGGAAGGGAAGGGGAAGGGGAAGGGGGAGAGAAAACTAGAGTAGGGATATAATATATGAAAGATAAGAAAACCTTGGAAAATACTTGTTTATTTTATTTTTATGTGCACATGTGAGTACTTGCATGCATGCACACGTGTGCACAGTATGAGTGCCTGGTGCACGGGAGGATAGACGATGTCCTCGGATCTCCTGAAGTGTTATGGGGGTAGAGAACCATCACCTGGGTGCCAGGAACTGAACATGGATCCTCCGCAGGAGCCGCGAGTGCTCTTAACGGCGGGGACGCTGATGCGTGTTCTCGTTCCTATACTGTCTGTTTGTGACGGGAGTTGTGTGCCACAGTATTTCTCAGGTCCCTATGGACAGAGACAAAAGTGGCATGAAACAGCACGGAACAAAGGCAAGCACATCAGTGACAAACTGGTTCAGTGAGAACGATTGATCCAGAGAGCCGCTAAGGTAGGGGACGATACAGTGACTCAACACGGGAAGCTGGGCCGTCCTGAAACCAGCGGCAGGCATGGTGTTGCACACGTGAGTCCCTGCACTACAGAAGCGACAGCAGGTGGGCCAGCTGTGCAAGGACAGCTTTCTGGCTGTCTGAGATGGGAGGGGTCTCCACGGCTGTGAACAACGTCATGCCTTCTCAATCATAACCGACGGAAGCCATGAGCCAGGAGTGATTCTTCCTCGGGTTGCTTCTGTCATGTACTCATCACGTGTCTGGAAAAACCTAAGTAATACACACACAAAACACAGACACCTGTCTTATGTAGGAAGCGTGTTTGGCTTTCCGTGAAGAGTGGTTCCGATGGCCTGTTATTGAATTCCATCTGTTCATTGTCATGCACTGGTCCTTCTATCCTTGCACTGAGCACTTACTAATGGCCGAGGGACAGTTAGGTACGAGTCTCAGAGAAGGAATGGTTCCTACTAAGCCTCTCACAACAGTATAGCATTATATATACACTGTCATGATAAGAAGAATATGTATATATCGGGCTGGAGAGGTAGCCAAGCTCCTGAAAGTGTCTATTTGTTGTAGGAGGCTTTTTGTAGTGCCTGGCAGCTCAGACCCAAAACAATCACTCAGAAACTATATTATTTAAATCACTGCTTGGCCAATAGCTTAAGCGTGTTTATGGCTACTCATGTCTTATATGAACCCATCAACATTAATCTGTGTATCACCATGTGGTTACTGGATAAAGTTCCAGTGTCTGTCGACTGCAGGGCTACATGACTTCTCCTTAACTCCACCTTCTTTCTCTCAGCATTCAGTTTAGTTTCCCCCATCTAGTTCTGTTCTTCCCTGCTTGGCTATAGACTCAAAGCCGTTTCTTTATTAGCCAGTGGTATTCACAGCATACAGAGGGGAATCCCACCTCACCTATTGTTTTTTGAGAGGATCTAGGTATAATTTTCAGCAGCCACATCATGGACTTTGAACTTTCTGTCCCCCTGCCTCAGCCTTCTAGGTTCTGGGATTGTAGGCATGTGCCGAAATATCTGGTTGTAGGCCATATTCCAAATGAGTTTCTTAGCTCGGTAGGGGAGGTGCCTGGGCCAGGATCATGTATATTCTGTCTATAAAGCAGATTTGGCTTTTGTTTCCCTGTGGTTAGAGAAGGTTCATCACTACCTCATGCCCCCCCACACCCAGAGCTCTGGTCAAGACAAGGGAGAGAAAATGCTTCATTTTTAACTTCCCACACGACACAGGCCCAGAGCATCCCGTTCCAGGAGTTAAACCAGGGTGAGGCCATTGAGCCATGACATCGCCACAGACCTGTCAAAGGGCAGTCAAGGGCTCACTACTGTTTCCATGTTTTCTCATTTTGTCATCTGAGGATTTCTGCTCACCTTGTCACAGACTGGGAATATTATTTACGTTTTTTAATAAACAATATTTACCGGAGTTTTGTAGTAGGAAAATTATTCAGTCTGTCATAGTCTAGGAAAGTGAAAATTGCTGTCCTCACATTTTCTTATGAACAAAGATAATTTTAATTGTCATGAAAATCAAAGCAATGACAAATTCAGAATATTTCTTAGAAATTTACTTAAAGGTCTGCATCTCTCTATATATATATCTACACACACACACACACACACACACACACACACACACACACACACACACATATTTTTTTCTTGAGTGTGGGAATTCTGGCCCAGTCCCTCTTCTGCCACATGGTTTGTATGGGCAGGAGAGAGATGTTCCCCTTTCCTGCCCCTTGTGGCAGGTGTGAGAGATGACCCTGAGGTCATAAGAGCAGGAGAGCTGTCCCTGCCAGCTGCAGCATCCTGGACAACACAGTCGAGCTGATCCTGATGGTACAGGTTTGAGAGAGCAGACTCAGGATGTGAAAGCAGAACTGGCCCCACCCCTTGCTCATTACTGCAAAGAGTGAACTTGCTGGGGCAGTGCTGGAGATCTTACCCTGGTGGTGAGGACTGCGGAGAACTGGCAGGTTCACCAAGCCTGTAAGGATCCAGGCCCAAAACCAGGGTTATGAGTTGGCTTACCCCAACGCCCACCTCATCTGTGATCTGTGGGAGCATGTGAAGGGTCTGGTTCTGCAGACTCAAAGCTGCACGATCTTCACGACACAGCGCAATAGCTGGATATCCAAGAGGAGTCCCAGTGAGGGCCCAGCATCAATAGCATAGCAGAAATCAGAGGCCTTGAACCAGACCAATGACCCTTTTCAGTGAACACTTGAAGTAAAGCTATATGGACAAAGGGTTTACTGCGTGTCTCACTATGTCACACTACAACTTCCATGATGAGATTTTTTTCCTTTTTTTCCTATTTTTCTCTTAAATTTTATTCTATTTTGCAAGGGAGGTTGCAAGGGCAGAGGGCAGATAAGGGACGAGAACTGATGGGATTGAGATGCATGATGCTAAAGACACAAAGACCAAATAAAAAGGAAGTTACAAAAAAGGAAAATAGATTTCTTTCTTACTTAATATATCCCATTATAGTTTCTCCTCCCTCTACTCCTCCCAGTTCCTCCCCTTCTTTCTTCTCATCCAGATCCACTCCGTCTCAGGCTTGAAAACAGACTTCTAAGTCATGCTAATAAAATGAGATAAAAACTAATATAATGATAAAACAGAATAGGACAAAACAAACAGAAAGAAAATAGCCCAAGAGAAGGCACAAAAAACAGATATAGACTCAGAGACATATGTGTTCACACACAGAGGAATCCCAAGTTTCAGGACAACTTAGGCTGTTGCATAAAGAATCCCCATCTCTATAAACCACACACACACAAAGAACAACTATAAAACACTCAACTAGAAGTCATAATATCTACCTGAAGGCCCTGGGCATACTGTCTCTGTCTCTGTGCGTTCATATGTTCATTGATACTGCTGATTTAGGGGGCCTTGTTTCCTTGGTGCTCTCTTATCCCCTCTGGATCTTACAGTCTTTCTGTCTCCTCTTCCACAGGGTTTCCTGAGTGGATTTGATGGAGATATCTCATTCAGGGCTGAGGGTTCTGAGGTCTCTCACCCCCTGCAGATTGTCTGGCTGTGGGTCGCTGTATACGTTCCCATCTGCTACAAGAGGAAGCTGCTCTGATGATGCCGAACAAGGCACTGATCTGAGTATAGCAGAATATCATCCCCTTGCTCCATCCTTTGATCAGAACAGTAGTATTTAGCTTTACCCTAGGTTCCAAGGCTATCTATTTTTCGGTTCTTGGTCACCTAAGCAGTATTGAGTATGGGTCGCATTTTGTGGAGTGGGCCTTAAGTCAAATCAGACTTTGACTGGTTACTCTCAGAAGCTTTGCTCCACCACCGAAGCAGCACATCCTGCAGGCAGGACACCATTGTAGATCAAAGGGTTTGTGGCTGGGTTGGTGTTTACACTTTTTCTTTGGTGGCTGTGCTGAGTACCTTCCTGTATCAAAGATGCTGGCACATAGGTGAGAAGGCTCTGTGTAGGCTTCCTCTGGACTTTTCCCTGTTTAATTAGTTGAGTAGGTGTTGTCTTTAGCAATAGGGCCTTGTATCAGTTGGTGAAGAGCAACCTATAGTCTGGGTGGTTTGGGGGTTCCCATGGGATCCCTCAGACCGATTTTGATATAGTGCAAAGTACCACATTCTCGTGACAGGGAGGAGAGGTGACTGTTATTGGCTTGGTGGCTCAGCAAGTCTTCGTCACAAAGGTGACATTTAAGTCAGACCTGGTGAGCAGGAAGTTTAGTAAAGACTTGTTTACATTCCAACCACAGGTCTCCCAAACACTGAACATGCTGGAATTTAGAATTTGTGACAACCAATTTATCTGCTTCATTTTATATATGTTCTCCTTTATTTCTGTTGCTGTGACGAACAGCTTTGTGAAAAGAAACTTAGAGGGAAAACAGTTTGTTTGGCTTACAATTCCATATCACAGCTCATCACTGAAGGGAATTCCAGGCAGGAACTCCAGCAGCAAGCCACATCACATCCACAGTCAAGAGTGGAGGGAAATGAGTGTGCCCACACTGCTGGCTCTTTCATTGCTTTTGTCCAGCTCTCTCCTGACTTACACAGTTCAGATACTCCTGTCTAGGGAATAGTGATGCCCACAGTGGGCTGGGTCATCCTCCATCAACTAACAATCAATACAGTCCCACACAGACATGCCCAAAAGTCAACCTAATCTAGACAATCCTTAATTGAAGCTATTTTCTCTTAT
Source organism: Microtus ochrogaster (assembly GCF_000317375.1). NCBI lineage: Eukaryota > Metazoa > Chordata > Mammalia > Rodentia > Cricetidae > Microtus > Microtus ochrogaster. The sequence continues at coordinate 23,584,110 of NC_022027.1, forward strand.
GATCCCAGTTTGTGGCAAGTTTGTAATTAAAAACTAACCATTCCATTATATATAACCATACATATCTTAATGTATAATGCTATCACATTTATTGTTATAAATCCCTTATTTTTTAGTGGCATCTAAGAACATAGGTGTTTTATGAATAAAATTGAGACTTAGGGCTGGAGATGTAGCTCTGAATTTAATCCTTAGCATTGCACACACTGGCCTAGTGGTACATGGCTACAATTCTGGCATTGGGGAGTCGGAGGCAGGAGGATCAGGAGTTCAAAGTTCATCTCAGCTACATAATGAATTTGAGTCCAGCCTAGACCACATAAAACCCTGTTTCAAGAACAAAATTAGGGTTTGAGGATGTAGTTCTATCTGTAGGACACTGGATTTAATCTCCAGCATTACATAAACCAGGCATAGTGGAGCATGCCTAGAATCCAAGCTCTGGGGGAGTGGAGGTAGAAAAATGAGAAATTGAAGGTTATCCTGGGCTACATAGTGAATTCTGGGCCAGCCTAGGTTACTTGAGACCTTGCAAGACAGATGGGGATGGGAGAAAGACTCAGAGGGGTTGAATAATTTTTAGTTAATGTCTTGTAATGAGTGACAGGACTAGATTCAGACTCAAATGTGGCCCTTTAAAAAACATCACAGACCAAGGGCTGCAGCTGTTCTGCTTTGAAATCATTGTCACACTGCATTGAGACGCCACAGTGTCTTTGGCTAGTTACAGAAAATGGCAGGGACGCCGAGGTTGGCCCATTGGAATATTTGGACTCCTTTGCCGGGCAGCCTAATGGCTCTTCTAACTGACCCCGCCCCCTTTCTTGAGACGGGGTTCCCTGTACCTCGCGTTGGCTTCAAACTTTCTAGGTTGCCAAGAGTGACCTTGAACTCCCTAATTCTCCAACGACCGCCTCCCTGAGTTCTGGGATTGTAGGTGCACACTACTACTCTTGTCTTCATTCCCAGTCAGCACTTGCTGACTTCCCCTGTAGCTTTGCTTGAAGACAGTTTCCTAACGAGGTCTTTGCACCTGAACACGCACTTTGGTTTCTGCTCCCCCAAAGACCCAGATTATCACGTTAAGTTTGTTTGACCTTAAGATCCGCGCTTTAACAAGGACTAAGGATGTACTAAAGGGGAAACAATAAAACTCTTTGAAAGATACAGAAACGTTTGTGAGCTCACATTAATCTATTATATCTTAGGTATGACACCAAAACCCTGAGCAGCAGAATTAGAAAATGGATATTTTAGACTATGAAAATGAAAAACATCTGTTCCACAAAGAAAGTAAAAATTAAGGATAGGGATGAATAGGAGTCAAGAGCTTTCATTACTCTACCAGAGGACCAGTTTGGATCTCAGCACTCACACCAGGCAACTCTAAAACTCCTGTAACTCCCGTTCCAAGGGATTTGACATTCCCTTCTGGCCTCCATGGGCGCTCCATGCATACACACACCCATATACACACTTGGAAAAAAAATAAATATATTTTTAAAGTGAAAATTCAACATACAGAATTCGAGGAAATATTTGCAAATCATAGATATGATAAGCGGTGTGTATCTAGAATATATTAAAAACTCTTATATCTCAACAATGAACGAAAAAAGAAATCCAATTAATAAATGCCATGAAAGTCAGGCCTTGAGTTGCAGAACTGTAATTCCAGTACTGGAGGGAGATATTGAGGCAAGAGGATCACCATAGATATTGGGCAGACTGAGTTATATAATAATCCACTTAAAAAACAAACAAGAAAACCAAACCAGCAAAAACAGTAAAGCAATAGGAAGAATATATATATATATATATATATATATGCTTTTCCCAAAAGGGTATAGAAGTGGCCAATATTCATATGTAAAGATACTCATACTCATTGTCATTAGCTCCCAGGAAAATACAAATTAAGATCATAATCCAAGAATGAGGATGTAGCTCAGTCGGCTGAAAGTTTGCCTTGCACTTGTGAAGCCTAGGGTTTGACCCCCAGCAAGGCACAGCCCAGGCATGGTGGTACACACGATAGTCCAAGTGCTCAGGCAGGGGAAACAGGAGAGCATCAGATGTCCAAGATCATCCTTAGTTTTATATGGAGGTGGAGGCCAGCGTGGAAACAAAACAAAAACTTAAATTCCATGCCATATACACTGCCATGGTCACAATAAAAGTCTGGGTTCGAGATGGTAGCATGTGTTTTAATCCTAGCACTCAGAAGGCAGAGGCAGGTGGATTGCCAGGACTTTGAACCCAGTCTGCTCTACACAGTGAGTTTCAGGCCTGTAAAAGGCTAGTTGCTGAAAATGTCTCAAAAATTAAAACAAAGCAAAACAAAACAAACCATGTAGGCATGGTAAGGACATGAAGAAACTGGAACCATCGTGCAGTGCTGGTAAGGATGTAGAACAGTGTGGATGCAAAGGAGAAATGTCTGGTAGTTTGTCAGCAAGCTGAGCAGAAAGTCATCTTGGCAGACACACAAGAGAAAACATGTTTCTATACAAACGCATATACACGAATATTTATACTAGCATCACGCATAGCAACCCCAAAGTGAAAACAACCCGAGTGATGAATGGATACACAGAATGAATATTAATACAGTGTTAAAGATTTTGATAATAAAAAGGAATGGAGCGTGGATACGATAGTCTGAATCACCTGTGGTCCCAGGTACAACAGGGACTGGGGCAGTAGCATCCTTGAGCCCATCTGGAGGGCACAGTGAGATTGAAAAAAAAAAGATAGAAAAATGACAAAATACTGATATTGATACATGCTGTAACCTGCAGGGATGAATCTTAAAAATATTCAAGCCACACATGAGAGTCCATGTATTGCGTGATTTTACTTATTTATTAGTGCTGGGATTGACCTGGGGCCGTCTACATGCTAAGCACATGCTCTACTACTGAGTTGCATCACCAACCTTTTGTTGTTTACAGGTAGGGGCTTGCTATGCAGTTCAGGCTGGCCTCGACATGTAGCCCAAGCTGTTCTCAAACTTGCTGCACCCTACCACAGCCTACCCAGGGCTTGGATTATTGATGTGCAGTATCACACTACCTTGGTCAACAGTTCGAATCCAGGTACCCTCTAGATCACCTGTTTCCCTCCCCTCTACTCACCATGCAGTGAACTCCATGGTGACAGTTCAACGTCAGTGTACCGGGGATGTTTCATAAGTTCTCGTGTTAACTTGATGTCTTTCCTCCTGGAGACAAGGTCGTCTTTGGAGTGGCCTTCTCTAAGACCTGTGTTTTGCACATTTTCCTTGCCCTGTGTTTTGGATGGCAGCATGCAAGGGCCACAGGACATCCCACACAAGGCCAGCTGCCCTTTACGAAGCACCACGAACTAAAAAGCTTCTCTCTTTGTATTTAGTCACCAAGCCTGTTCTTGCCCATGATGCTGCTCGGTGGCCTGATGGCTTCCCTTGGCAGGGAGAAACTGAGGCACACACGTAGTGCAGTTTGAACAGAAGTGGGAAGGAAGCTGAGCATGGCGTTGTAACAGGCCTGCATGAAGACTGTCTGAGCTGATGTCCCAGCTTCCTCATAGTCCCTGGTCGCCTCACAGCAACGATGACATGCTAGAATAAAGTTTAGGGTGGTCACCTGTTTGTATCACAGTGAGACCTGTGCCTGGCTCCACTCAAGTGTCGTATAAGGGTTTTCAAAGTTTATATGTTATAAGTCACCTGGCTCCCGAGCATGGAACAGTGCAATTTCAAGGTTCTAGCTCTGTGTTGCAGTAGCAGAACTGGACCCAAAGTAAATTCAGACTTTCAACAAAGGATAGGTTTAGCTGCCTGCCTCCAGCTACCCTTACTCACCTCTTTGCAGGGCTATTCAAAGAGTTAAAGTCCTTATACATATATATATATATATATAGCCTGCCTCCAGCTACCCTTACTCACCTCTTTGCAGGGCTATTCAAAGAGTTAAAGTCCTTTGCTTTGAGTCAACAAACTGTGTTGCATAGCAGTTTCCTCTGCAATTGAAACATTACCTCCTTCAGGGAGGCTCCTTAAGTAGGAAAGTAAGCAACTCAAGATAACTTTAGGAAGTTCCTGAAACTGACCAGAATCACTAGGCCTAAATAATAAAAGTTGAGCTGTATCACCCCCCCCCCAACATACCTCAGAAGAGCAGAGTCAAGCTAGCAAGAAGACTCTCAGGCTGAGACCTGGTGTCTGGCAGAACAAAGGCAGGCAGAGTTGGCTGGGAGAGGTTGAGACCAACTGAGGCACCTGGATAGGACCCTCTCCAACCTGCTGAGCTGCCTGCAGGCTGTGCACTGTGCTCCAGGTTCCCAGCTTTGTGAGTGGTCAGTCCCTCAAGCTGGGGTGGGCCTTGGTGATGCAGCTGTCTTTGAGTAATTTTTGCAACTCTAAGTAACCCTTACCCATAGTCCTCTAAGGAACCCCAGTAAAACGCATTGGTTTAACAAGCTGGACTTCGGTTAGATCCTGTCTGTCATGGGATCTGTATTTGGGGTGAGTAGACATGTGGGTTGTGTCTCCCCAGGAAAGGTTTTGTCACATAACACAGTGAGCTTCAACTGAACCATGTTGAAGTGACTGAGCAAAAGTAAGGGGTGACTGGACGGAAATGGGCAAGGGTGGGAAAGGAAATCAGATGATATCAGGGGGATTTACTGGGCCTGTAGGGAGGGATATGACAAGAGAAGACAGGACCCATGGAGGGGAGAGAGACCTCTGTTGCTTCGGAGTAGTGGTGCCAATCCTCATGGCTTCAGGGAACATCAGAATAACCTCCCTGTTCTTTCCCTACTTCTCTCTCCTTTAGGCTTCTGCCAGCACACTTATCTCCCGCCGACGGCAGCAGGACACACACTGGTGCAGCCATTTCTGGAGCAGCAAGAACAGGCTATTGAAAATCAACTAGCGCTTCCTCTCCCTAACATAGTCCATCTCCCCTTATCGTAGCATCTTTCGATTTGCATGTTTATTGTCTGGGCCCCCATGGGAATATCTGTATTATGAATACATAGTGGGAAAATAGAGAGAGGAGAGTCTCTTATAGCCCAGGCTGGCTTCGAATTCACTGGGTGCAAAAGATGACCTTGGATTTGGAATCTTCTGCCTCCATCCACCTCCTGACTGCTGGGATTACAGGTTTGTGCTTCCATGACCTCTTGTACTTGATGCTGGGGACAGAAACCAGGATCTCATGCACGCTGGGCAAGTGCTCTTCAAGCTGAGCTATATCCCAGTCTAAAAGTGCATTTCTTGAAGGCAAGATCTTAAGATTGTATCTTAGTTAGGGTCACTCCTGCTGTGATGAAACACCAAGACCAAAGCAACTTGGAGAGGAAAGCATTTATTGGTCTTACACTTCCATATCATGGTTCATCCTTGAAGGACAGGAACTCAAGCAGGGCAGGAACCTGGAGGCAGGAGCTGAAGCAGACAGAGGCCATGAGGCTGCTGTTTATTGGCTTGCTTGTCGTGGCTTCCTCAGCTTGCTTACTTACAGAACCTAGGACCACCAGCCCAGGGATGGCACCACCCACAATGGGCTGAGCCCTCCCTTGTCAACCACTAATTAAGAAAATGTCCTACAGTCAGATTTTATGGAGGCATTTGTTTTTTTCAATTGAGGGTCCCTCATTTCAGATCATTCTAGTATGTGTCAATTGACATAAAACTAGCCAACACAAATTCAACACAAATTTTAAGAGTTTTTTTTTGTTTGTTGTCATGTCCCCTCTCCCGCCCAGTGCCTAGCTTGGTGTCTGGCAAATAATAGGAGCTGAATAAATCATTTTGACTGGGCCAACAGACTAGGGCCCAGGTAGCTTGTGGGTCCTCTCTCATCTTTTTTTTTTTTTTTTTGGAGAGGAAAGGGTTTATTTGGCTCACACTTCCAGATCATAGTCCATTGGAGGAGGTCAAAACAGAACTCAAGCAGAGCAAGAACCTGGAGGCAGGAGTTGATGCAGAGGACATGGAGGGGACTGCTTACTGGTTTGCTTCCTCTGGCTTGCTCATTCTGTTTCCTTATAGAGTTCAGGACCACCAGCCCAGAGATGGCACCCCCTACAGTGGGCTGGGCTGGGCCCTCCCCCATTGATCACTAATTGAGAAAATGCCTTACAGAAAGATCTGGTGGCTACCTTCTGAATACTTAAGGGTGCAGGGCCAGGGGTTGAAGTTCTTGGCCTCAGGTCTGTGGATGGGAGGGACAGCAGGTGATGGCGAGTCCTTCAGCCCCCCCGAAGTAGTGCTTTCTCCCCACTCCGCTTCACCCAGGTGCAGTCCGATCCGCCCTCCGTAGGAAGCCGGCCCTTGGCGGGACATGCCGAGTGGCGGGCCGAATCCCTCCCACGGTCTTTGCGTGAGCAGGGAGGGACGCCCGGCTCTCCTGGCAGGTTATTTTTAGCTGGGGGAGGGGACGGAGCGGCAGGCCGGGCGACAGAGGCTGAGGTGGCCACGGCGTCCTCCGGCAGTGCGCGCCGCTGTCCTCGGGGACCTGCACGGTGGGGGCGGGGAAGGCGGCGGGAGAGCGCGGCGGGCGGGAAGGGGCGGAGAGCGCGCTCCTGCGGAGGCGGCTGTGCTCATCCCGGCGGCCAAGCGCTTCAGTGCTCGCCGGGCTTCGCAGATGGCTTGCCCCGCTCTCGGTCTGGAAGCTCTTCAGCCCCTGCAGCCGGAACCACCTCCGGAGCCTGCCTTCACCGAGGCACAAAAGTGGATCGAGGTAGGTGCCGACGGCGACGGGCGGCCTTGCAGGGGCGCCCCGAGCTACTGCCCGGCGCGCAGCGCTCGCGGGTCCAGCTCCCCACCCCCGTTTCGTGGCCAGTTTCCTCAGGTCACCCACCGCGGCCTCCAGCGGACTGCGGTCCCCGGGCTTTGGAGCCCCGGGGTGGTGGGCGTGAACGGGGGGGGGGTCACTGCGGTCTAGCAGTGCGCCTAGGGGCAGGAGGCGGTCCCCTGCGCCTTCATCCCTGCTCGCAATCTCGGCTCGGTTTGCAAGTGCTGCCATGGGAAGCGCAGTGCAAGCCGAAGCTCTGTAAACGCGCCAGGGGCTCGAGCTTCCAGAGCCCTTGCGGGAGCCGCATTTCAGGGTGTCCCGCTCTCTGCTCCACATTTCACCTCTTGGCCTCCCTCCTCGCCCTTCCGGAGCAGAGTTTGGCAGTGTCTCCACAGAGGCTCATACCCATCTGAGAGCCTCTTGGCTGTGTTCTGGCACCGGTTCAGGTGCGAGGCTGGCGCAGAGCATAGCGTGAGGGAACCTGCAAGACCTAGTTGCGAGTGCACTATCCGCAGACACGATACCCAGCCATGGCTGCCCCAGAGACCGCAGGGTGGGCTCCAGCAGGCTGTATACCCGGCCAGGTTGGCACATTTCACTTCTTAAATGGCTCGGTGGAAGGCCAAGGAAATCACTGGAGCTCTAGGCTCAGTCCAGGAAGCGCTCACTGGGTGATTCTGATTCATGATGTCTATCTGCAGGTGCAGCCTAGTAGCCCTGCGATGCCGAAACGACCGGTCTTTGAGCTCAGGACGCGTGGAGGGCGAGAGTGGGGGAGGTGATCCTATTCGTTGAGCCCCCATTTCAACGGAATTATGCTTCCTTATGCTTGTGGAAGGTCAATTTGGCCAAATGACACGTTACCCCCTTGACCTGACAGTTCAAAGGAGGATGTGTGCGGCTAAGTCACGACCAAGCACGGATAAGCTTTACAGGGCTCAGTTGTCACTTAGCGACCCCGTCCCCACCCTCGGGACAGCCCAGGTTTCCATTGTTGTTCGGGTGATAGAATTGTGGGGCTGTAGATTCAAACCTGCTGAGTTGCCTACGGAGGCGGTTGCTGGAAGGCTCCGGCCACAGGCCGCCACCTTTTTTCAGGGACAACCTTCTTCATGTATACAAAAGCGTCTCAGAGTTTGGAAATGGCTGTTTAACAAACGGAGTTAAGGAAACAGTATACCAGACACTATTGCTAAAAGCTGGAGCTGGCGTGTCTCTTGATCCAGATAACTCACTACCAGATGAGAAAAAGACATCAGCTTCTTATTTCTGATGTGTGGCTGGGAGGCTTGAAGTGTGACAGGTGTTCTCCCTGCGCTTGGGGCTCCCGGGCCCCGCAGGAGACGTTTGTAGACTGTGGCGGTAGTGGAGAGTTGAGGGACTCTTTCAGGTTCTTGAACTGGAATATCCTTTGGAGAAAAATTGATTGTATTTTGGAGGTAAGGGAACACACAGGAGGAAGAATAACCTCTCTGTTCTCATAGGCAAGTGATTTATTTCCAGTTTCTTTAATTGATAGCAATATTGACAGGCTCTCCTTTTAAGCATGTATTGTGGCAACATTTCATACAGGATAGTGTGGAAATCTGAATTGTACATCTTCGTGAATTCTGGAGTATGTACATTCCCTATAGCAAGCACTCTCTCTCTCTCTCTCTCTCTCTCTCTCTCTCTCTCTCTTTCTCTCTTTTTTTTAAACTGATGGTATTTCAGGCTAAACATTACACATAGTGTGGAGCATCAATTTTCATGTCAGCTTGAAGAAAGGAAGGGATAGTTTAAGAAAGCAGAGCCAGGTTAATAAGCCCTCCACACAGCTTAGTATTATTTTTGTTACTTTCCCCTTTAAAGCAGTCAGAGAAAGTGAAAATGCCAATGGGGTGTGCCTGTGTGGCTCCAGGGCCAGGCTGCCAGGCACGCTGCGTGTGCATAATTGAAGTGGCCTATCTCCTTTCCACAGAGGAGTTGTATTTCACCGAAAGGGGAGTTTCTCCTTCCAAGCCTAGGAGGTATAAAGAGGTATTTGTGGGAGGGGGGAGATACTCAATGCCCCCTCCACCCTTTCTCTCATATTCCTCCTGAAATGTAAATGCCACGTGTGCAAACTGGGAGCCAGGGGCCATCACAGATGGTTTTGCACACAGTTGCCCAATAAGCAAAGATTCCAGGGCTAATACAGCAATAATGCGTTTCTTAGCGTGAGCCACTTCCCGCGGGGATTCTTATCGGGAGACAATCGCATCTCCCGTTAGGGGCCCATTGTCTCTGGCAACATCCTCATTGGGAGGGCTTTGTTTTTCGGTTTTGTTTCATTGGTGATTAAATTTCCCACAGGTCTTTTCTTTTCATTTTTCTTTTTCAGCAGTCAGGAATTTTTACCCTTTCAGAAAATGTTCCCTTGGGTGCAGCAGGTTAATCAACAAACTTCACCTACTACTCAGCTTCCTTGAGTCGGACTGTTCAGAGAATTGAGCAAGCTCCCAGATACAGGTTCTTAGCAGGAGTTTCGTGGCCTGCAGCCTTGACTATTTGAAGACCCTGTTGCTGGGCAGGAAATGTGGTCCAGAAGCCAGGCTTCCTGCCCCCCCCCCCTTCAACTTCTGACTTAGAGGCTAAAGCTGGACTTGGTCACAACTGGGTAGGGGCAGCTGGGTCACATTTCCAGTGACTTCCATGGTTTTGAGAACAGGATGGGTGCCTTACTGTGTGTTTGGGGAGGGTCCTGGGGACACAGCACAGTTCAGCAAGCAGAGGCAAGGCTAACTTCCTATCATATTGTCCTTCTGGTTCTTTTTTCCCAAGCACCGGCAGTAAGGCCTGCACAGTGAGCCAAGAGGCCTAACTTCCTAGCTGGAAATCCTTGGGTGGAGTCCCAGGTCTGTCACTTCTATCCCAGCGACCTTGGACAAGCGGCTTTTCCTGCCCTTCTGTTTCCAGATATTTTCTTTGAAAGATACCTCGAGTTAACAACAAAACAACAAAGGGGTATTGTTGAAACATCTGTAAAACAGGACGTTAAAGAATATCTCACCTCATTGGCATGCTGGAGGGTCTAATAAGTGAAAATATTTTAAAATGCTTAGATAGGGACTTGGGATAAGGTGAGTGGTTAGAGCTCTTGCCGGGTGAGTGTGAGGACTGGGATTGGGATCTGCAGAGTCTACCGTGGCCCACCACTGGGTTCCCCATGCAAGCTGGCTTGACTAGCCCGTAGCCATGAGCTCTGTCTTGAAGAATAAGATGGGGAGTGGTCCAGGAAGACTCTTGATGTCAATGTACACAAGCATACACACATGCATACATGTGAGCACACACAAACAAACACACTCCACATGTGCATGTTAGTAGCACCCGGTACTATTTGAGTGACAGGATCCCAGTTACCCTTTGTATTACTATTGCTATCCCTGTTGGTGCTGTTGCTAATAGCAACTGAATTTGATTTTGTCCTGTTTCTGTTTTACTCTGCTACTATTTTGTTTTATTTATGATTAGTTTGTGTTTCAGTGCCAGGAATTGGGCAAGTGCTCTCTCACTGAACTAACATCCCCAGACTTATATTGATGCTCTGAGACTGAGGCTTGCTAAGTAGCCCAGACTGACCTTGAATCTGGTCCTCCTGGATGACAGGCACTCCTGGGATCACAGGCATATACTACCAGTGCCTGGTACCAAGCCTGAGTTTGAAAGAAATTCTTCAGAACCATACGTTTCTAGCATACAAAATACAGCCCAGTTACCTCCTGATTTCACTTCATTATCTCACTCTGTTTTAATACTTATGCTGGGGACCAAATCCAAGTATAGGCAGGAGTTGACACTATCTCAGTCTAGCAATTCTGGATACTTGGGCTAGATATGAAGTAGATGTTATGTTTTACTATTTGTTGGGAGCTGTGAACCCCTAGATCCTGAATATCTTATAAACAACTTGTTTTCCCGTGATCTGAGTGCCTACAGCTGCTCTGAGCACGAGACCCTCAGGAGATCCTGATGGCAGGGGAGTGGTTTTTGGTCTGTTTGGCTGGGGTGTGGCTATCCCTATATAAGCTGCCCCTGGACACAATAAAGGGGGCATTCTTGGGGCATTCTGCCTTCAAGGATGACCCATGTCTCTGTCTATGAGTCTTTGTGTGTTTCAATCTCCAGCCCCTTGCCCGCTTCACGAACTGTATAATAGCGCATAGAGCGCAGACGGGCGTGGTGCACTACACTATTGTTTGACTTTAGGGTCTGAGGAGAGTCTGTGATAACTCACTCATGAGGTGACCTCCCAGTCCACCAAGACTTAGAGAATTACTGTTCACTATTAGGTTGGACTTCAAACTTTAACATGTAGTTTTGCTCCCAAACGCCGAGAAGAGTCTTCGGTGCTTCTTGCCTCGCAGACAGTGCGGTACGTTAAACTGGAGGCTGGCTTGGTAGCGGCTCATTTCGACGTCTCCTCTCTTCTGTGCTAATATTGATGTTTGTTTGCAGGTAGATGATTCTAATATGGCTGGTTCTCCTCTCCCGTTTGTCCCTCCACCCACAACAATATTAATCTGTTCTAATCTTTCTTTTTCTCTTAAGTGCCAGACATTTTCTGGAGGGCCAGATGTCTCTTCAGCTGGGTTCCACTTCATTTGGATTTGGAACAGGTTGTCAAGCTTTTCAAAGGGAGGGGCTGAAGATTTCAACCCCACTCAGCCGTCTCAATTTGAAGAGTTTTTGGATTGCTTTACCTTGAGTGGTAGCGTGCCCACGGGTTTTTGGTGATGAGTACAGTCTTACTTGTAACCCAAGACATGTTTCACTTGTTCCCTATAGCCACAGGGAATTGCCACATCTCCTGTATCTTCATCTGAGAGTTATTCGCCTTTCATTCATATCTGATTTTGAAGACTAAACACACTACTGGTGTCTTAGCGCTCTCGATACTGGAAGGCTTGGCAGGAGGGGAAGTTTGTGGGTGGTCTTTGAGTTCATTTAGCATTTTGTGGCCAGGAACTACGGCATTGGCGATGCCACGGTGTAAGCTGTACAGTCATTCAGGTTCTCTGGAAGGACTCTTTTAAATCTTTTTAAAATTGTAGTGAGGATTAGGTTTACAAATGTTTCTTCTGCTTTGCATATGAGAGATGAAGAAGGAGCAAACCCCTTTTGACTGGATGGAGAAAGCCAATGTATAGACCAGGGCAAGAGTGTCTTTCTCACAATGGCATGTAAATTGTCTGTCTTGTTTGTATACAAGGGCTGCTGTGACACAATGCTGTCACATGGTAAGAGAACAGTGAAGTCCCAGAGATTTGGGAAAAGGGGAAGTGGAACAGGAGGGGGAGCTGACTCTTCTTGCCTCAGCGTCTCCATGGAAACTGATTGTGTCAAACAAACTCTAAATGGGCAGACAGGGCTTCGGCCACTAAGAAGGGGGAGGGGAAGGGAGGACTTTAGCTCCCAGCAGCTAGAGCTCAGAGCACCCTGCTCTTCACTGACAGATGACAAAGGACCTATGATGTCCACATCTGGCTTTGACTTCATGGGTGGCAGTCAGTGCTAGGTGGGACAAGGCAGAACTTGAAGTACTGGAAATTGTGAGGTTTTTTTCTTTCTTTCTTTCATTAGATGGCCCTCAAGAGGCAGCATGCTGAGGAGCTAAGGATACTGATAATGCTTAGGATAAGAAACTGCATTTATGGAGTGTTTACCGTGTGTTGGTATTGGGTAAATTCTTCTCTCTCTCTCCTTTTCTCCCTCCCTTCTTCCTTCCTTCTTGTTTTATTGAGACAGTCTTTCTATATAGCTCTGGCTGGCTTGAAACTTGTTATGTAGACTAGGCCACCCTCAAACTCACAGGTTTTTTTTTTCTGCCTCCTAAGTCTTGGATCTAAAGGTATGCACTACCAGACCTGGTAGAGGGCAAATTCTGTGTTTGCATGATAAGTACTGTTGGTGTCACCCCACTTCCAGATGGGGAAGGTGAAGCTCTGACAGGTTGAGGGCCTTGCCAATGGTACTAAATGATAAATGTCAGCGATAGGACAGTGATCTATAGCATCGTTTCTTAGATTTCACAGATATGCATATATGATATATTAATATATATTGTATATACACTAAACATCAATATAGGTTATACTGTCATATACTAGTATATGTTATAGAGAAGGATGTGTTGTATATATATATATATATACTATATATGTTAGTACACGTTACATGTACATATATATTACAAACATATTTCCAGTTATCTAAAATTTATAGGTAAGAAACCTGGTTTCTAGAAACCAGGAAAGTTTAATTTTCTAATCGGTTTATTTGCATAGCCCTTTCATCTGATTCCTTCTGGGTCTCTCATTTAGGACCCTGCATCACTTGTAAGGACTGTGTTTGGCAGTGCAGAGGTTCACCTCTTGTGTAGGGACAACGTGTAGATTTGGGAGCTGCAGCTGCCCAGACCAGCCTGTTCCCTGTAGCTCATGCTTTTCCTCTTCAGGACTCGGGATTGATCTCATGTGGGCAGGCCACCTTACAGTACCCTAGGTGAGGGGAGTCGGGCTGCCCTCCTGGCTTGCTTGCCTTCATCTCAAAGGAATGAAGACAGATGCTGAAGTGTTTGATGCCTGCTAATAGAGGTCATGGCTCTCCTCACACCTTTCTCTTCAGTGCTGGTCTGTTGCAAGTGCTCCTAACACTTTCAAATGGAGAAGGTACCCTCTTCACTATCCTCTCATTCCCCCGGACAACTCCACTGAATAAAAACAACCCCTGTGTGGTTTGTAGGGTTTGTTCTTCAAATGGAATGTGTGTGTGTGTGTGTGTGTGTGTGTGTGTGTGTGTGTGTAAAAACCTTTTGCTAGTACTGGTGTATTCCAGCATCCCGACACCCTGACTCTGATCTTTGCCACATCTCCTGCATTTTCATCTGAGAGTTTTCCCTTCTGAGCAGAACTTTATCTTTGAGTAATGAAAGTGTTGAATCCAACCAAGAGGCAGATCCTTCTGAGAGGGGAAGGGAAGCCTCTGCCAGCCATCAGTGTCACCATAAGCAGCTAAAGAACCTGGATATACAGTTCTGGAGCCTTTGGGGAGCTTGCTGTGGTTGACGTCCCTGTGGTCTGTGTTTCCATGTGACGTTGTCACTATATTGTGGTCTTGAGCTTCATGGATTTTTTTGTTTCATTTATTTGCTTGTATGTTTATTTTTAGGTAGGGCTATGTAACCCAAGTTGGCTTTGAACTCAGGTCCTTGGGTCTTGGCCTCTGGAATGCTGCCTAGGATTATAGGCATGCACCACCATGCCCAGCTGATTTTTGATTGAGCTACTCTCATTGGAACGGTTTGTTCTTTTTAAGCATAGTTCACTGCTTTGAGAGTTAAAAAAAAAAAACCACAATTTTTGTAATGCATTTCCTCCCTTGTCCTTAAGGATGTGTGTGTGTTTATAGTCTAAGCAAAGAAAGGTACCCGACGTGTATTGCATGTAAGGAGACATAGAGAAAGAATGACTTCAGTGTGGCTGAATGAGAAAATGAAAGGCCACTAGAACTTAGCTGCTAAGTGACTGATAATTACAATGGGAGCTGAAACGGAAGGGTTCCCAGATAATATGGGGGGAAATAATAGTTCTTTTTAAAGAGAATGACATAATTTTGGCAACATCACCAGGACACGAGATGTTGTATCTATCTCTGTGTGCATGGAGGAATGATGTAATGGAATTCAAGTCTGCTATGGAAAAGCTCCATGTCTTCAGCTTTGAGAACAACACAACCCAAGCGATGTTCTTGTGCACTGGGCCCCGATGGGCTAGCTGTAGGATCCCAAGGAGTCACCTCTGACAGCAGGAAAAAGGCAAGGTGACTTGGTCTTTTGCCATGCACCTCACAGTCACTTGGCAAATACCTTTTCCTACTATACTTAACACTGCCAGCAAAATGGTGTTTGCGTCTACACTGAGCTGTGACGAATAAAGTGGTTAGCCGGTAGAGAAGACCCATGCCCTACAGGCTGACTAGTAGTCACCGTGGTGAGCTACTAGGAGGTACGTTTGTACGTTTGTCTTTCACTCTTGTGTGAGGGACAGTCCCTGCCATTACCTTATAATCTTTTTTTTTTTTTTCGAGACAAGTTTTCTCTGTAGCTTTGGTACCTGTCCCGGAACTAGCTCTTGTAGACCAGGCTGGCCTCGAACTCCCAGAGATCCGCCTACCTCTGCCTCCCGAGTGCTGGGATTAAAGGCTTGCGCCACCACCGCTCTGCCTTATGATCTTGATATAGCTACATTATTGAAGACCAAGTTAGAACCCACTCACACTTGCTTTTTGAGTAAAGCTACAGGGTAGAAAGGTTGTAGCTTTTTCATTGCCAGGACCCAACCCTTCGGAAGACAAAAAAGCCTCAGCCTCGTGTGACCATGTGAGTCCACACCAAGTAAGGAGATACAACTCCGTTTATTCTAAGGGGTCCACCGTTCTTTGCCTTCATTGCACGCCATTTCTAGCAAATGGTACTCGATTCTTTTATTTTAATTGGATATTTTACTCTAATCAAAATGACAAGCACTTGGGGCTTGAGAGGTGGCTCAGAGGTTAAAAGCTTTGGCTGCTCTTTCAGAGGACCCGGGTTCAATTCCCAGCATTCACGTGGCAGTCCATACCTGGTCTGTACTTCCAGTTCCAAGGCTGCTGGCAGCCTCACACAGACATACCTGCAAGCAAAACTCCAATAAACATAACATAAAAATAAATTATAAAAAATAGCAACCACTCAAGATGGTTTGAACTATGAAATTAATTAGTTGGGAGGCCCAGTTGGAACCCATTTGTGTTGTTTTTTATAAACCATGATTTAAAAAAAAAATCAGCATCAGCATGTGAAAATGTGATTAAAAATCCCTTTTCTGAGAGAAGTTTCCTGAGTTCTAGTGGTGTGCCAGGCCCAGTGAAGACCCAGATTTACGTGATACAAAGCTCACACAGCTCCTTCCCCACGAAAATCACACCTAGGGGGAGGAATTAGACTAATACGTGCATGATTACATATTAGCTTATGTAATATATAATATTATTATATATTATATTATATATATTATAATATTATTATATAATAATAGCTGGGTGTGGGGGTGCATTCCTATAAGCCTCTAGTGTTAGCATATGGGAGGCCGAGGCAGGGGGATTGGGCGTTTGGAACCAGAGTACGTTATAATATGTTAAGACTAGGTTTCAAAATGAAATGGGTGAATGAATACGCAAATAAATGCTGTGTGGGGTGTTTAAGGTGGAAGAATTCTTTCTGAGGATGAGGGTTTTTAGTGAAGGTAAAATGCCAGCCAAGGACATTGTAGGATTCTAAGCAGGAGTGTTGGACTGATGTTGATTTGTGACTTTTATTATGATTGTGCTGTTTTAGCTGGGATTGTAGCTGAGTGATAGAGCTCTTGTTTAGTGTGTGAGTGACCCTGTGTTTAACACACACACACACACACCGCACACACACACACTAGACTAGAACACTCCACAGGTAGGGTGAAGGTCTCTTGTGTGGAGAGGGACAGGGAACAAAACTTGTTAAAAATGTTTATATATTTCCCGTTTCTTCCTTCTGGTTGAGCTCTGCGCCCCAGACTTAGAGTGTGGCAGTCTAGGCCAGGGTTCTGCCGCTGAGCTGCAGCCCTAGCCTCCACAAATATACTTGCAGGCTGCCCAGAGGGTCAGCAGCATGGCCAACCAGATCCTTTTATCAAAGTCACAGAGACAGTCAGAGCTCTTTTTCAAGGAGAAATGTCAGAGAAGACCTTGGGATTTACATTACAGGATTTAGGGATTAAAACTCTCAGGCAAAATGGAGTTTGTAGAAGTCTGCCCTGTACGTGGATGCGAGAGAAGGAACTGGAAGAAATCTGCCTGCTTTGCCAGGAGTGAGTAAAGTAATTTTGTACAAGATCCCAGGTGGCAATTCACAGATGTCCTCTGATTTGGAAGGGCCAGTATGTATAACAGACTTCAGCACCACATCACTGGTCCAGGAAGTGGAACTGGAGACCACAGCTGTCCCTTGTAAGATGCTTTCTAGAAAATTCTGATGTACCTGCTTCATTGTTACTGCTCAGAACTTAAGTACCATAGCTGCTACTGGAGAAGGTACTCCTCCTCCTCCTCCTCCATCATCATCATCATCGTCATCATCGTCATCATCATCATCATCATCACCATCGTCACCATCGTCATCATCATCATCGTCATCATCATCATCGTCATCATCATCATCGTCATCATCATCATCGTCATCGTCATCGTCATCATCATCATCGTCATCATTGCCATCATCGTCATCATCATCGTCATCATCGTCGTCATCATCGTCGTCGTCATCGTCATCGTCATCATCATCGTCATCATCATCATCGTCATCATCGTCATCATCGTCATCATCATCATCATAGTCATCATCATCATCGTCATCATCATCATCATCATCATCGTCATCATTGCCATCATCATCATCATCATCATCATCATTGTCATCATCGTCATCATCATCATCATCGTTATCGTCATCGTCATCATCATCAGTCTTGTCCAAGAATCTATGTCCCAATTCTCAGGAGAAAGGGAATGGACCTTGGGATGTCCCTTCCTCATATCCACAGGGACAAATTCTTTAGGCGTTTCAACATGATTGCCTTGGTGACCTTCTCTCCAGTTGGTTAAGCCTGCAGCTCCCTTTCTTCCTGGGGTATACTATATACCCAGAGCATTTGCCTCTCTCAGAAGAGAGAATGTCCTATTTTACTATAATGAATATCTTTTGTATGGGAGCTACCTAATTTGATAAGCCCCAGAGCTTCCATGGCCAAAGATCAGCTCTTCGTCCTCTTCATTTATTTAGCTAGGCGGGTTAGCCATAACTCCTGCAGCCACCGAGAGTCTGTCTGTGCCCAGACAGTGAGAGTCACTTGATTGGCATTTGGACTCTGCAGAGACAGAGAAAATAGAAGCTGTTGCCACTCTAACAGGAAGCAAGGTGGTTTTTTAAAAAAAAGTGATTTAAGAAAGCAGTTCACCTGAGTGTGGCCCAGACACAGTCAGTGATTGGATTCCTGGAACGTGATTCTACCTCGGGCCCTTTGCTAGGTGATACCTGCTGGAGGAGTCATTTCACGAGTAGCCCTCCCTTCAGGTTGGCCTTCCGTAGCACTCACAGAATTGAGTTCTGGGCTAGAACTGATGGCGGATGCAGGCAAGTCCCCAGATGTTTATCCTTCCCTGTCCTCAGCTCTACGCCACATCTAGTGCCCTTCCCCCACCTATTCCAGATGCCCAGCTAGTTCTTATTTCTTAATAGGAGAGAAAGATCGGAGTACTTCTGATTACAAGATATTCAGCTTGAGAAAACATGGAAGAGTGTTTATGAGAGGCGGCCTCACATGTGTGTGTGCGCGCGTGTGTGTGTGCGCGCGTGTGTGCGTGCGTGTGCATGTACATGTATGTGTGTATGTGGTGTGTGTTTAACTAGGCAGGTGTTCTCACAAGGACACTGGCCCCCACAAAATTAACTGGTAAACCATCATGGCTGTAACCACCGTCACAGCCTAGTGTGAGCTCAGAGAAGCAGCCTCCTCTCCGCCTCTCCCATGGGAAGTGGAAAACCAAATGGCTATGGGGCTGAAGCTGTCATCGCAGACAGATGTGGTTACCGCCTGTTTCCTAAGGGAGCTTGTAAGTTGTCATAAACGGGAGGGGTCGGGGACGAGCGAAAGCCCGATTCATCCTGTTGCAAAAGTCAGTGGAATGTGATGTGGTACTGTGACCCAGCTAGCCCAGAGCCAGAGTAAACAGTAATGGTGATGATAGTGAAAGCAGACCCACTCCTAGCCCATTTGTTATGTGCGGGTGATGGTGTAGACGCTTAAGCTAATGATATGATAAATATAAATCTGTAACATCTGGTGCAATGTTTCTCGATCAAGCAGTTTTATGCATCTCTCACAGATGGGAAAATTGGAGCCCAAAAATGTTAACTGATTTGACTGAAGCCACATAGCAAGCAAGCGGCAGACACGAGATTTAAACCTGAGCAGTCGAGTTCCAGAGTTTGGCCTGTGATG
Organism: Microtus ochrogaster; assembly: GCF_000317375.1. Lineage (NCBI taxonomy): Eukaryota > Metazoa > Chordata > Mammalia > Rodentia > Cricetidae > Microtus > Microtus ochrogaster. The sequence goes on from NC_022027.1 coordinate 23,602,990, forward strand.
CTATGTTCATAAGGAGATCCCAGGCACAGACACTAAGTGACTGACCTGCCCACCCCGCCCCCTAGCTCAGCCCCTTCCCGAGATGCTGTTTACTGAGCAGCAGCATCTCTGCAAAGCAGTGTTGGTTGCTAGGAAACAGTTCCAGCTATCTGGTACCCATGCACGTTCTCTTCATCTGAAGCCCTTACAGTATTTTTTTGAAAGAGAAAATTTGTCAGGAGAGTGGTTAGGATTTGAAGAAAAGGTCCTGATAGGAGTAGAATGGACCAGGCCAATGGGTGGGACTTTCTCCTCTTCACCTCTCCTCCCCAATCTTTCCCCATTCACTGGACTCTTCCCCCATCTCTGGATTTGGATGGCCTTGGGTACAACACAGAAATAAGATGATTATTAACGAGACAAAAGCTCATGGAATCAGTGCCCTGTTAGGTGTTCTGTATGTGGCATCATGTTTAGACCGTAGTCACACATCTATTACCCCCATGTCCCTTTGGGCTCTTTCTTCATTGGTTCTGTCTCTGTAAGTGTCACTCCTGTGGAGTTAGGTGGGTAGGTCGGGATCCTGTGTGGTTCCTGGACTCCCACCTGGTGTCTTGCAACAGTTCTTTTCTTGGTTTGCCCTGGCACCCTCAGACTGAAGCTCTCCTCTTCAAACACTTGCCTGGTTTTGTCTCTGATGTTCTGAACAAATACATTTGCACTGCGTGGGTTTCTGTTTGAATGTGACTCGTGTGCATGCACGATTTCCCGGGGTCTTACACATGGGAGAGAGTGTTTTGCCAGTGAGTTTCCACAGCCCTCCTGTGAGCTTTTGATTAGCACTTGGTATTTATTACTTTTCTCACCACTGTGAAAAAAATGCCTGGAAAAGGTACCTGAAGGGAGGAAGGCTTATTTTGGCTCAACGATTGGAAGGGGAGGCTCCCTGTTGGCTGGGAAAGCATAGCTGTAGAGCTTGGAGTGGCTGTTTCTGCTGCTGCAGTGGTCAGGAAGCGAAGAGAGCAAGTGGGAAGGTTTGGAGCTGGAAGCCATGAGGCCCAGCCCCTAGCAACTCACTTCCATTGAGGCCCTTCCTGAAGGTCCCACAACCAATCCAAACTGTGCCACCTGCTGGAGACCAAACTTTCAAACACGTGAGCCTATGGGGAATAGTTCACATTCAAACTGCAGGACACTTTAAACCTGTTCTGCCACCAAATAGCAGCAGTGAGCTGGATAGGCTGGAAGAAATCAACATGGCGGCCAGAAAGGCCATCACCCTATTTATGTGCTAGATACTGTTTGGCTTCAGGGTCCATGAAAAGTCCAGATTTCCCCAGATCTGCCTGCATTTTATCTTTGCTTCCAGAATGGCCCGCCTTGTCCTTTCTTCCACTCTCCCTTCATGTCCCGTTGCACCCTAACTTGTATTTCTTACTAAAATTCTACATTAGTCAATAGTGGGAAATAACATCATTTTTTTTCCAATTCTGGTCATTTTCAGTGCTCTTGTTTCTGCTTATGTGTTGGTCACAAAACTGCATGTTTCTGTGCCCATGTGGGCTCGGCTTTCCAAGTGGCCTGGTGAGCCCTAATATTGATGTGGTGGGATGGGATGCTCATTCTCCCTGTTGTTCCGAGTGCTGAGTTGTATGATACATTTGCAGTTTAATTTTTTATTTGAGTTTATACTGCAGCATATTTATATTTAGTAAATTTTCCCTTGATTTGTGTGTGTGTGTGTGTGTATGTGTGTGAGTCTGTTAGTATTTTTAGGGTTGTATAGTGAAAGTTCACCTGGAATTGGTTTTAGGGAAGCAGAAGGCCTCCTAGCTCCCCGAGAGTGTGGATAGAGAGTCCCACTTCCCAGGCTGACTCAGCCACATCAGCGATACTGGAGAAGACCTGGATTCTCTCAGCTGTCCCACTGGGCTGGGCCTTGTGTGGCATTGTATAATGCCATTTGCCTGCCCTGTTCCAGCCCAAGAAGTCCAGTGAGTTCTGGCTAAGACAAGGTGAATCCAGCCTTCCAGCTCTCCTTACATGCCCTGGGCAGAGAAAGTTGCCATAGTCTTCATTTTTGATGTTCAGGGGGCTGGAGCTGATTAGCCCAGACCTCTCAGACTCTGGTCTGGTCCATCCCTGTCAAAGGGCTTAGCTGCTACCCAACAAACAAGCAGGGGGTTCTTAAAGGAAAATCTGGGAGCTTGTGGTAAAAAACAAAACAAACAAAACAACAACAACAACTGCAAGAAGTAAATAAGGAAGGAGCCAAGAACACCTATTACTGACACTTTGATGAGCTTCGGAGATAGAACAATCAGTGAAATGTTTACTGTGTAACATAAGGACCCGAGTTGACTCCTAGAACCTACACAGTAAGCCAGGTCTTACTGTGTAGCTCAAGCCAGCCGGAAACTTGTAATCTTCCTGCATCGGCCTCCCAAGTGCTGGGATGATAGCTCTGTACCTCTCTGCCTTAAAAAGTCAGTTTTGGAGATGTCATCGAGTATCGGGTATCCAACCCCTCCATTCACACCTAATTGTTTCCATTAGCTGTAAAAGGTGGCCGCAAATGAAGTACATGGATTTTAAGTGTTGATTAAGGAAACAAAAGGCCTATATCTTGGGAACTTCAATTCTTTTCTTCCTAGTCTTTACAGGAATGTACTTTGTATCGAATTATAAGCTGACGGGTTTTAAGGAGGCTTGGAGGTAATAGTCCATTCCGGTGGTGACTGGTTGTGTTTCTCCTGGCTACTTCACATTCCCCAGAGGCCTAGGAAGAGCCACAGGGTTCAGTCACTCCTGGCTGGACCCTGGGATCCAGAGCATGCCAGCTTTACCCGAGCACCCCCCGGGCATGCTGCTAAAAGCGGATACAGCGGCTGTCGCCCACTGATCCTCTGCACTGAATGACCCAGATTGGCAGAGCGCAGCTGGGGCTCCATGCCGCCAGAGTCCGGGAAAGAGACGGGTAAAAATAAAACCGGACTTCAGCTTAGCTGGCGTCGAGATCCTCCAAAGCTGCCTGGGCTGGCTAGCTCTCTGTCAGAATTTTCCTTCTTTCTGCAGGGAAATAGCGGTGATGATTAGAAAGGATTGTTTTCTAGGTTTCTTAGCATAGCAAAGCAGATTTGTCTATCACAGCGGAGTTGGGGTGATTGTGCGTGGGGGTGAGAACTGGGAAAGGTGAACATTTTGCCTTCATGAATTTATTTATCGTAGTAACATTAAGTCAGTTTTTTTTTTAAACAAAGTATCTCTTTTGGCTAATAGAATGAAGTGAACTTTTTGTTGTGGTTTTAAAAATAGCTACTTTAGTAATCTAAAAAAAAAAAAACAACCCGGAGTGACAGTATCTTAGGTATGATGTCAGGTCACCCACCAACAGTCATCTTATAGTACCCACCACACTTTGCCATGTTGAGATTTATATTTTTAAAGTGTCTGTTTGCTCAGTGTGAGGTTCCTGTCTTTGTTATCGGAATGTGGGGATTTATTTCTTTGGCATTGAATCAACATTTTTTTTTTTTTAAAAAGTACAAAATAGATTCCCTGCCATCTCTCTTCTCAGTTACTG
>NC_022027.1:23607090-23615794 GCF_000317375.1 Microtus ochrogaster
TGCCTGGTGTGTTTTTGTTTCTGTTTTTTACTGTAATCGTGTCTCTGGGGTCTGTAGACTGAAAATTACATCTCCAAATAGCCTTTGCTTTGCAACAGCCCTTAAAAAAGTGTATTGTATATTTAAAAATATATGGGAAATGCAGATATAACTTACTTGAAAGATAATAAAATGCTCAAGGGATGTAATACTTCTGGTAAAAAGCTTTATGCAATGTTGATATGAGTGTGCTAATTTGGAATAAGTGGTTTTCAAATAATTCATTCAAATTATTATTTATAAAAAGTATCAAGGGACTTCTGATTGCTATGGGTTTCTTTTTAGTTGCAGGAATGTTGTGGAGTTAGATAATGGTGATAGTTGGCTATTATTTATAACACCTAGAGAACAGTACCCAAAAATGAACCATGTACTTTAACAGGGTGAATTTGACAGTGTATGAATTATCTTTGCTAAAAATTTGCTAAAAGTCACTATCATTCTCAGATCCAAAGATGGGTAAAGAGACACATCCGATGTCAGGGTCTAGGCATGTGTTACACAGCTCTTGGTTCAATAGTGCAGCGGAACAGGCTCCCCAGAGCCTTTTGGCAGATGGCAAGAGCATTTTTTTTTTCAGGGTCAGCTGTGGCTTAGTTTAAGCACTAGACTGGTTTCACTTGGTTCCTGGCTATGGGCTAGCTTCAACTTGGCTTCATGTATCTCTTCTCCATGGACAGAGGCAACCTGGGAGATATGTTCTCATTAGGGCGAGTGAATGACAGGTGCAGCAGAGCCCAGCCAAAAACATGCAATGAATACTGTTAAAGTCTCCCTGGTATCGCAGCTACTTACATTCCGCTGCCAAAGCAAGCGATGCGACCCAGTCACAGTCTGTGGGGCAGAGAAGGACATTCTGCTCGCAGGGTAGAGGAGGGAGCAGATATTTCTCTGCATAGCCTCACAGATATGCTAGGAAGCAAACCTGTTCTGGTGTCCTTGAGGCCACTGGGGAAGATGAGAAGGACCTTTCTGTGGTTTGAGAATCTTGGAGGACAAGGTGTTGAGTGGAATCTTTAAAACTGATTAGGTGTTGTCTGTCGGGTAGGGGAGGTGAGAGCAAGGGCTCGAGAAGGGCCTTCTGGGCAGTGGGAGAGGTTTCAGAGCAGGCTTGGCGGTGTGCTGTGGGATCAGGGAGCATTGAGAAGCCTTGGAGCACAGCACGCAAAGAAGGCTGGGTTGGGGGAGACACAATTCACATTAACAAAGGCGATGCTGCCATGCAGGAGGGAAAAATAAAATTGCATTGAAGGATGATGATGACGATAATGACGATGGCGACGATGAATTGAAAAATGTGCTGTTTGAAAATCGGTATCCTGTGTTAAAGCTTGGCTCTGTCATCTTATAACATCATGGCCATGTGCAAATTTCCGCCTCTCTATATAGTTGTTTTTTTTTTTTTTACTCTTTGAACACCACCCAGCTCCCAAATAATCACCCAGAGGCTTATTCTTTCTTCTCAATGCCCAGCCTCAGCCTGACTTATTTCTAGCCAGTTTTTCTTAGCTTAAATTATCCCATCTACCTTTTGCCTCTGGGCTTTTATCTTTATACTATATACTTTTTTTTTTCTTACTCCGTTGATGATTGTGTAGCTGGGTGACTGGCCCCTTGTCCTCCTTTCCTATTTTTTTTTTTTGCTCCTCCTATTTATTCCCTCTGTTTCCCAGCCATGCCTATCCTTTCTTGTGCCTGGCTATTGGCCATTCAGCTCTTTATTAGACCAACTAGGTGTTTTAGACAGGCAGAGTAACACTGCTTTACAGAGTTAAACAGATGCAATGTAAGAGAATGCAACACATCTTTGCATCATTAAACAAATATTCCATAGCATAAACAAATGTAACACATCTTGAACTAATAGTCCTCAACAGCTCTATGCTTTATTTCTCATTGTAAAAGAGGAGCATTTTCAGCACCTAGTACAGGAATTTTGATTATTGCTTTGTTGCGGTGCTGAAGGTTGAACCCAGGACCTTGCACATAGTTGTTGTCCCTCTGAGCTGTCAGTCAGTGCTCCTGGGGTCCTCATGAAAGTGCTTGGTATACCATCATGTGCTCAGGAGATGCTGACTGCCATTAGAACACCTAATGGGGTTTGGATCTTGTCCGTAAGCAATGTGTTATACCTCAGGAGTAGATTGGACAGGTTTATAGTGTTTGGAAAATGTGGTCTTGGTGGTAGTGAGGGGAAAGGTATAGTGACCTACCCCTGAGTGCCACTGTAGCTGGAGATCAAAACGTTGTTGCAAGTGATGTAGATAGACAGGATGCTGATGGGACCGCAGTGGAACAGAGGGGAGAGACGTGAAACATGGGAAGTGGATTGGATTTGGCGACTGGATGGATGGATGATGGAAGTAGAGAAATGCTTGGATAGACAGTATGATTTCCTGAGCTGGGGACAGGGAAAGAGTTTTGTGAGGAGGGAGAGGGTGTGTTCAGGCTTGAGTGTGTTAGGTTTGGGCCTGTGAGATCCTGAAGAAGACTTAACAAGCAGGGTCCACGGATGGGAGTCAGGAGAGCATTGCGAGCTGCGCAATCCAACAATCACAACAATGGCAGTAGCTCCCAGCTTGGTGGGAGGCATGCAGCTGAGTGAGGGAGGGTAGATCATTTCATGGTGCTCGACACCGAAGATAGAACCCAGTTGACAGCAGGGAAGGAGGAACCTAAGATTGCAATAGGATTTGTTTTGTTCTGTCTTTAAGAGCGGGAGAGAGTCCTACATAGTAGAAGGTTTTAAGACAGGATTGGAAAGACTGACCTTGATTAAAGGAAGGTTGAGAAGGAATGATGAATAATTCAAACTCCTAAGGTATACAGGGAAGGAAACTGGAGCAGATACAATGTTTCGAATTTTGTCTGGAAGTTTCATGATGGTGCCTTTGTCCTCTGTTGCTGCATGACAAATTACCACTCCCTGACTCCCCGACCCCCCACCCAAAAACTACTGCATCTGAAAAGAACAAACTCCTCTTAGAAGTTGATTATCAACCCTGTCTCGAAAAACAAAACAAAAAAACAAAACAAAACAAAACAAAAAAAAAGAAGTTGATTATCCCTAGCCCGAAATGCTTGGGCCGGAAATGTTGTGGATTTTGAACTTATTTTAAACCTGAGGATATTTGCATATGTATAAGGCAATACCTTTGTTTTTCATGCATCTTCTGTACACGGGAAGGTGATTTCATACAATGTTTTCAGTATATCTGAGTCTTGGCTTCAGCATGAGGTCAGTTATGTGTAAATGGAGACTGCTCTTTTATCTCTGGCCATCCGAACCCTAATTTTCACACAGAAACTATATTAATTACAACACTGCTTGGTCTATTAGCTCAGGTTTCTTATTAGGTTATTCTTACATTTTAGATTAACTCATTTTTATTAATCTATATATCACCACAAGACTGTGGCCTATCGGTAAGTTTCTGGCATCTGTCCCCTTTGGCAGCGACATGGCGTCTCTTTGACTCCACCCATCTCTCTCTCTGTCTCTTTGGATTTCCCACCTGGCTTACTCTGATAAACCATTGCCGAAACAGCTTTCTTCATTATCCGATAGAGCAACACATACACAGGACATCCCACATCAGGTATGGGATCTTTCTGTCTGTGACATCAGGTTGGTACTCAAAGAGTTTCAGATTTTGGAGCATTTTGGATTTCAGATTTTTGAATGAAGGACAACTGACTTGTATTTCAGAGTTTCTGTGAATCATCGTTTAGGGATGATTCGCTAGGTAGTTCTGGGTCAGGATCTTTCTTGGGGTTGCAAATAAGATCAGGGCTGAGGTGCTGAAGACTTGCCTGGGGCTTCAAGATCTATTTCTACGCTCCTGGGGCTGTAGGCAGGCAGTCTTGATACACTCATGTGACTGTAGGCAGGAGGCCTCAGCTGCTGGCTGTTGGCTGGTCCGGGTTCTTTGTGGCTAGGACACACTCATTGTGTGTCCTTTTTTACACAGCAGCTGGCTTCTCTTGAGTGACAGATTCAACAGAGCAAGGAGGAGGCAACAGTGCCTCAGGGTTCTGGTGCCTCCATGTTTGCCACACAGTTTTCCTTGACCATGAGTCACTAAGTGCAGGTCACTGTCAACAGATGAAGAAGTGGGTCCCCTTCTTGTGAGGAGGACTAAAGGATCTGTGGACCTATTTTAAAACTACCACAGAGGGTCGAGAATCAGCATATTATTTTTAACTGTAACTATTCATGCATCATGTATATAAAGGATATAAAGGATACATCAATAAATATAAGCTCATTTTTTTTTTACAAGTAAAGAGTGAGATGTTTCCTTTAATTACAGTCCCCAAAATTGATTAGTGGCTTAACTATAGAATCATGAATAATAATAACATTGAACCAACCACAGAGCCAGTGTAGGAATACAAGTACCTTTGTCCTATAATTCCACCTGATACAGGAAGTCACTGGTAACATGCACTGTTAACATTTGAGCCCACGATGCTCAGACTTTTCCTTAGTTTCTGGAACCATCTTGCAGGGACTTGGGTTTCTTGTGTTTTAGTTTTGAAATGCTGTTCAGCTGTCATTCTGGGCTTCCGGCTAGCCGGGCTCCAGCAGTTCCTACCCTGGCTGCATGATAGAGCTTTCAGTGTAAAGGTCTGGAGCGGGGCCTGTCCTTGTTGCTTCGTGAGAGCGTTCCCCGAGTGATTCCAGTGTGTAGTCAGGGCAGGGACCCAGCGGATGACTAAGCAAGCCAGTGAAGTACACAGGGGGATACGGGCAGATGCAAGATGTGGAGTTCATTTTAATTATTATTTCTGTGGGGGTGTGTGAAGAGATGTGTGCCCAGGGAATACAGTTGCGCTTTCTGCCAACAATATCATTCCTAGGTCATATGATGGAACAAAATAATCCACATTTTATGATGGACTGTGATGAGCAATATGAAATTCCAAGCATTTGAGCAAATTTGGTAATGAGGGAGGGGGATTAAAGAACCTCAGTTCTTATTAACAGAGATGGGGAGTCTGCTTCTGCTCCCTTGGATCTGGGCAGGGCTTGTGATAATAGTGTAGCAGAAACAGTAACACGCTATTTCCAAGTCAGGCTTCCAAACATCGTGTGTCATCATGCCTCTCTATGACCTTTGCCCATCACCTTTTCAAGCCTCAGATGGCTCTCTGCATGATTACAGGCTCGGGACAGAGCCCAGTTGCCCCAAATATAACCAATTTAGATAAACAAAGAGCCAACCAGGACATCTAGCCTAGTTTCTCAACAACAGTACCTACACTCACGCATGGTTAGTTGTTAGGGGAGGGTGCTGTCTCTTTAAGATGTTCAGTGTCGGGCTGGAGAGATGACTCAGCTGTTAAGAGCACTGACTGCTGCTCTTCCAGAGGACCGGGGTTCAATTCCTAGCACTCACATGGCAGCTCACAACCGTCTGAAGATCCAGTTCCAGGGGATCTGATACCTTCACACCAATGCACATAAGATAAAGTCAAATAAACCGTAAAACATGTAAAAAAGATGTTCAGTTTCAGTGTCATCTTTGAGCTCGACCTGTTAGAGGCTAGTAGCGTATTCATCTTCAGTCTCGACAGCCAAAATCTAAGTGTTGACATGGTCAGATGTCCCCTGCGGTGGTGGGCAAAGCTGAGCTTGGTTTGCAGCCATGGCTCTAGCCTTATGGATGTGTCTGGTGAGCGGCAGCCGCACTCCAGCCGTGGCTGTCAGGTGCGTGAGCAGCGCATGCCTTTTGGCGGTTTGCTGTGTTGCATTGCGGTGGTGCAGATGGCTGGGTCAGTGAGTAAGATGGAGGTGAACCTGGGGAAGAGTGAGGTCTGCAGAGTTAGTGTGGCATGCATGCCAGGCTGAGAGTATAAGCTGGGAGGGTGTCTATGAAGACGTCACGTGCCTCGATGTGAAGTGTGTGTGTGCGCACGCACGCGCAGGGGTCACTGTCGGAGGGAAGGGCAACTAGACGCAGGAGGATGGGTTTGGAGTTGCTCACCCGATTGTTGCAGAAGCCCTGGACGGGGAGACTGGAGTGAAATTGCTAGGTATCGCTGCCTTCGTGCATCTGCTTCTTGTCTGGAGTGTTTCTTCTCTGTTGACTTTCTACTAATCTTCCACACTTAGCTCCGTGCGCATGGGAATCCTCTTAATAACGTCTCCTATGTACCAGGAGGCAGAGAACACGTGACACTTACCGTTGATTCCCGCAGGGATCTTAAAAACCAACAAGTTTTAAACACATACACAGAGTTGGTGAGCTTTTGTTTGTGATTCCCAACAGGGTCTTGCTGTGTAGCCCAGGCTGACCCATTGGGACTCACACTCAGCTTCCACCTTACTTTTAACTCTCAGTTGGAAGTCTGCTGCTGTTCAGTTTCTTAGGCACTTGCTCTGTGTTTGGGGGGCAGGTGCCTGGGACACATCTGTGACTGAGTTACATGGGCTTTGTCTTTCCTTAACCAGGCTATTCTGGCTAGGCTTTCGAGGAAGGGTGAGGGGCACAGACGAAGACTTTCCAGAGGAGGGGAGACTGGTGTGGGTCGCTCTCTTTTTACATCTGGTTTTTGTGTGTGTGTGTGTGCGCGCGCGCGTGCGTGCGCGCGCGCGCGCACAGAGGCACACAGGGGCCACTGGACACCTGTGGAGGTCAGATTGCTTCCTTACTTCACTGTGGTTCTGGGACCAAACTCAATTGCTGGGCCTGGTGGTAGGCACCTATACTCACCAGGTCATCTTACTGGCCTGTAAGGTCTCTTGGAGGAAGAAAATGACCAAGAGGATATGGTAGAAGAGGAGCTAAAGCCAGGGATTTACAGGTCTTGTGGCCCATATGAGAGAAAACAGCACATTTAAAGAAAAGAAGAGAGCTCAGTCTAGCTTGGTGTCAAGGTGCCTTACGAGCTGTGTAGAATTATATTGGGGGAAAGAGAAAACCACTCCAGTTGATTTTCAGTTCTTACTACAAGTGAGAACTGCCTTATGGAACTTTTCATACATATAACTCGGCTTCCTCTCAGCCTATTGAATTCCCCCAGCCAGGGTGTGTGTTTTTGATTACATTTGTAGATGTACATTTGGTTCATGTTCATTAACTCTGTGTCCATGGATTCTATCAGTTGCAGGCTAAAATAACTTGAAAAAAGTTGTTTCTGTATTAAACATATATAGCCTCTTTCCCCTTGCTATAATTTTCTTAAATTATATAGTATAATAGCTGATTACATAGCATTTATGCATGCATTGAGGGTAACAATGCTAGAGATGATTTAAAGGACATAGGAAGGTGTGTGTGTGTGTGCATGTGCATGCGTGTGTGCATGTATGTGTGTGTGTGTGTGTGTGTGTGTGGATTTTTTGAGACAGAATGTCTCCTCTCAGTCTGACCTGGTATTTGCTATGTAGATGAGGCTGGCCTTGACCTTGCGGTGACCCTTCTGCCTTTGCTTCCCAAGTACTGGGATTTTAGGTGTGTGTCACAATATTTATTTACTTATTTTAAGGCAGGACCTCGCGTATTTCAGGATGGCCTTGAATTCACTGTGTCACTGATGATGACCTTGAACTTCAGGTCTTCCTGCCTTCACTTCCCAAGTGCTGGCTTACAGGCATGCACCACCATACCCAGCGGCTGGGGAGGTGACTGAACTGAGCTTTGTGTATGCTTGGCAAGCACTGTAGCAACCGAGCTATATATCCTCAGCCCCTCTGGTTAAAAAATAAATAGGTCGAAATGGGGAAATGGGACAGGAAAGGATTGCGGTGATGTGCAGTGTTCAGTCTGGCTTATGGGCTCGTGGCTAAAGCAGTAAGAATAAGTAGACTGAGTTTGGTCTTGTGTCTTAGATGCGCTGGGGGAAGACACTAAATTCAGTTGTGGTAGGTTGCATTTGATGGTCCCGTTTCTTGATTATCTCATAAATAGAGTGTTATTGTTAAAGCCAGCAAGAGCTTCCCCGTAACTTTATGATCTTGAAAGTGTGGTAGAAGTTGAAAGTGAGTAAGAAACCTAGAAATTTAAGAAAATAGTAAGTACATGGGCATCAGAGCCCATGCCTGTATTCTAACACTTGGTGGAGAGGTGGAGGCAGGGGGATTGCGAGTTTGACATCAGCCTGGTTTACATAATGAAAACCAAACATAAATAGGTATATAAAAGCTATGCAAGGCTTCACTCTGGATGTACATGATCTGGAACTGGTGAAAAGGAAGTGTCTTCGGATGAGGAAGCTGCCATAGCTCTCCAGAGCTCTGCCACGGTATTTTCAAGTTTTCTATTTAATTCTTCAATGTATTTTGCTTATTACCCCTTTGAAAATTGAAAGAGTTCAGTTGTCCTCTGAACCAATGGATAACTGTGTGAGCTGGCCCTCTTCCAGTCTGGCAGACTTTTATTTCCTTAATGAATTCATTTCCTTCATCTGTTAATGATAAAGCAGGCAAGTAAAGAATTCTTATCTGCATATATGGGTTGAACATCTGTTTCTAGTCTGCATTACCCCCCCTCTCTCACTCTCTCTCTCTCCCTCCCTCTCTCCTTTCTTTTTTTTCTTGAGACAAGTTCTTTCTACATAGCCCTGGCTATCCTGGAACTTGCTCTGTAGACTAAACTAACCTCCAATTCACTGAGATCCACCTGCCTCTGCCTCCGAAAGGTGTGTGCCATCACACCTA
>NC_022027.1:23616259-23621018 GCF_000317375.1 Microtus ochrogaster
TCTGCCTCCCGAGTGCTGGGATTAAAGGCGTGCGCCACCACCGCCGCCCGGCTTCAACACGTTTTTTTTTTTTTTTTTTAAATGTAGTTTTGTGGCTAAGGATCATCAGAGCATTGTTGAGAGTTTCCCCCGTGGGCCTTTCCTTTTGTTAGAGAGCCATGGCGCCTTTTATTCTACAAACTCAAAGAGTTCTAGAAGGGAAGCAAAGACTCTTTATGGAGACTCAGTGGAATGCTGTCCCCCTCCTCCTCCTTTTTGAAAGGAAAACTGCAAACTGGGTAACGGGATACAAAGAGCAGTGCTGTTTGTGCATCCGGCTTCCAGGAAAAGAATGGATCCGTCCCCTGTGTGACTCAGGGTGAGTTTGGACCTCATTTCCCCTTTCTCACAGGGAAGAGCTATTAAAAGGAGGCTTATATATCAGTACTTCTAAAAGAGGTCTGCCAAACGGTCTGAAGGAATTTCCCGTGCAACAGAGCCTTTCTGTAGCCACCTGCAAATGCCAGACCCCAGGATGGGTGGAAAGCTGCAGGGCTTGGTGGGTGAAGGTCCTTAGGTACGGTCATCCTCCAGTTCTTGGCGTCTGCCGGAGGAGAATGAATGCTCCTAGGAAATTTGACTAGGATGAGATAACTGTCAGACAGCAAGTCAACCCAGTCAATGCGTTAGTGCATTGCTCAACAAGAACCACGAAGCAGAGTGGAGCCAAGCGGTGTTTCTGTAGAGATGGGCACTCCGGGTGTCATTATGACATCCGCTGTAGCAGCAGGTTGGTTGTCGAGGACTCGGTGCTGACTTTACTTTATAGCATACAAAACAGTAGGTAACAGAATGGCGTCACCACAAAAATATATTTATACTTTGTTCTTCTTCACCCCAATTCTTAGCCTCTTGTCCTCCCTCCCTCTGTTCCCTTACTCCCCACAAACTGTCCCTATTCATATATATGAATGTACATATATCTGTGTATATATATACATATATGTGTGTGCGCACATGTGTGTACATACATGAAATGTGGTACCTCCATTCCCCCCATACCGTCTCATATTCCTTCCTTCCCTTGAGATCTCATTTTCTTGTCACAGTCTCCAGTTACTTCTATATCATATATTTATGTGCATTATGACATATAATATATCATATACATGTGTGTAATATATGTATACACAGGTCCACGTATAGGAGTGAATATGGATATTTGTCTTTCTGCATCTGGCTTGTTTTGTTTAACATGATGCGTCCAGTTCATCCATCTTGTTGAATGGTTTTATTCTTTGCAGCCAGATACAATCCCTTCGTGCATAAGCCACATTTTCCTTATCCATTTGCATGTTGTTGGGTGTCTGGGTTGATTTTGTATCTTGACTATTGTAAATAGTGCTGCAGTAGCCATGGATGTGCCAATAGCCGTCTGGGATTCTGATTTGAACTCTTTTGCGTATGTGCCAGCAAGGTTTTAGCTAGGTCATAGGCTAGTTCTGTTTTCAGTGTTTCTGAGGAACCTTTACACTGATTCCTATAGTGGTGACATTAGTTTATATTACAGGCTCTATTTTGACTTCTGTGGCCTCTTAGAAGAAGCACCTGCAAGGTCATCAGTGCATGCATCACAGAGGGGAGATGGAAGGCTCAGGTAGAGAATCCCACTGGCCATGTGGACTCCAAGCTACTAATGAAGTAGTTTGCAGAGGTTGCCCAACGTCTCCAGACGTCAGCTTCCTTATATATGTAACGGTGGCAGCAATAGCATCTACCAGGGTTGTTTCAGGAACTTATGAGTTAATGTACAGTAAGCAGCAAGAGAAATGTCCGGCGGTGTCAGTGGCTAGTTCTTGACTATTCAAGTGTCTATAGGAAATGTTTGGGGCTGTGAATTTTCCTAAAGTGGAGACTTCTGTAACAGGGCCAGCAAATCAACTTCTATTTGTTTTTTGGTGGTTAATTTTTAATGACTTAAAATGCAATGAGTACAAATTGAGAGGAAATATATTGAAGCCCAATTTGAAACTAATGCCTGCTCAGGGAACACTGAGAGATGACTGGCAGGTGGAGTATTTTGGCCTTGAATTATACCCGTACACCATGGGACGGTTCACGAGTCAAGCAAGGGGCTGCAGTTTGAAACACATACCCTCCCCCCCCCAGAGGTCATCCTTGAAACAAGACTGCCCCCTTTATTGTGGTCAAGGGCAGCTTATATAGGACTCTCCTTGACTAATGGCCACACCTAGGTCTCAGGACTTTTCAGCTGCAAGCCCACCAGAAAGCACTCCCCTGCCATCAGAAACTCATGAGGGTCTCATGCTCAGAGCAACTGCAAGCACAGGAAACAAGTTGTTTATTCTGGGAGGCAAGGGGTTGCAGAAAATTCAGGCAGGGTCTGATGGTCTGCAGTCCTCAACATTGCCTGTTTGGGAAAGGTTGGCTATTTGGCAGAGAAATGTTTCAGGGCCAGCTTGGATAAGTACTGACTAGAGTTAAGCTTCTTGTGTGCACTGAATTCGGAAACAGCCTAGGATTAGTATGCAACTCCTTTTTAAAAAGCAAAACCAAGCCTGCAGTACACATTATAGTCATGTGGTGTAGTGGCTTATTGGATAATCTGCGCTCTCTTTTTTCCTAAATCCTGCAGATTAATAAACACTTTGCTATTAGAAAGCCTACCTCTAGCCATGGAGTTCCTATTTTTCAGTGATTGTCCAAGGTGGTTCTCATGACTAGTCAGATTAGAAGCCACAGCTTTGTTTAGTCCATCACTGTCCATCTTGGACCCTGCTCCCCAAATCCATAAACCCAGAGTTAGTAGATATTGGTCACTATCTCCTCTAATCTATTTTAAATATATATGGAATCCCTTATCTTAGAGGGATTAATCTCATAGGTTTTTAGACATAAAGCAAAGAAAACCAGCCTACAAATCACCATCCCAGAGAACCTAGACAACAGTGAGAACCCCAAGAGAGACATACATGAATCTAATCTACACGGAAAGTAGAAAAAGACAAGATCTCCTGAGTAAATTGGGAGCATGGGAACCATGGGAGAGGGTTAAAGGGGAGGGGAGAAAAAGGGAGGGGAGCAGAGAAAAATGTATAGCTCAATAAAATCAATTTAAAAAAAATTCATATCATTTAAAAAAAGTTAATGGAATAAAAAAAGAATGGCCCCAATAGGCTCATATATTTGAACGTTTGGTCACCAGGGAGTGGATCTAGGCTTAGAAGGATTAGGAGGTGTGGCCGTGTTGGAGGAAGTGTGGCACTGGGAGAGGACTCAAAAGCCCATGTCAGGCTTAGGTTTTCTTTTTCTGCCGCATGTGGATCAGGAAGTAGAACTCTTAGCTACATCTCCAGCACCGTGTCTGCCCGTGTGCTGCCATGCTCCCCACCAGGATGATAATGGACTGCACCTCTGATCTGTAAGCCAGCTCCTAATTAAATGTTTTCCTTGATAAGTGTTGCATGGTTATGGTGTCCCTTCACAGCAGTAGGACAGTGACAACTGTCATGCGCCTAACCAACCAACTGAGGCTCTCTGATACGGGGAAAACTCCAGGACAATCCATAGTCTTGGCTGCATGTTTTGTTTCCAACACTGTTAGATAAATGCCATTGGTTAGATGCAATTAATGGAGCCAAGCTCATTAGCCAGTTGCAGTGACTAGGGAATTCCTGGAATATTGGGGATACAGAATATTAGGGATTTTTTCTTAGATTCACCTCACCTGCTGATTTGTCTTGTTATATTAGCAATTTGGATCCTCAGAAACTTGTTAGAGCAGTGGTTCTCAACCTTCTTAATGCTGTGACCCTTTAATACGGTTCCTCATGTTGTAGTGACCCCTCTTCCAACCATAAAATTATTTTTGTTGCTACTTCATAACTGTAATTTTGCTACTGTTATGAATCATAATATAAATACCTGTGTTTTCCAATAGTCTTAGGCAACCCCTGTGAAGGAGTCATTCAGCCACCAAAGGGTTCACCACTCATAGGCTGAGATTAGCTGATCAAATTTTGTTTCTTTTCAGAATCTCACTGTATATGCCTTTCCTCTCTTGGGGCCATCTTGAAGAAGCAATGCTTTATGGGAATTATTTAAGACTGAAATCAGCATTTAAGCAAATGTATGTTGTTAAACACAGTGGGCATGGAACAAAAGGCTAAGGTTGATGGCCCAGAGGGGAAAAGGTATCACTGGCATCCGCAATAAAAACAAAACAAACTGGATGGTGGTAACACACACCTTTAATCCCAGCACTCGGGTGGCAGAGGCCATGAGTTCGAAGCCAGCCTGGTCTACATAGCGAGTTCTGGGACAACCAGAGCTACCCAGAGAAACCTTATTTCATAAACAAACAAATAAACTAAAACAAAAAACAGTTGTGGTCACATGCCTATAATCCAAGTACTGCGTGCCAGAGACAGACAGAGCCCCAGGGCTTGGTGGCTAGCTACACTGACCAGATAGACTAGTGGAAACAGTCAGCTTCTGGCTCAGTGAGAGAGAGAGAATATGGAGCAAAAACTCAGGTGGAGAGTTCTAGAGGCAGACACTGGGTCTCGGCAGGAGTGCACCCCCACCACAGAGGGAGGGAAGGAGCTCGAGGGATGGAGGGATGGAGACAGACAGACAAAGGGATACACAGAGAGATACACACAAAGAGACGGTGTGTGAGAGAGAGAGAGACAGAAACAAGGAGAGAGAGAGAGAGAGAGAGAGAGAGAGAGAGAGAGAGAGAGAGAGAGAGAATATG
>NC_022027.1:23621118-23630380 GCF_000317375.1 Microtus ochrogaster
GACACAGAGAGAGACAGAAACAAGGAGAGAGAGAGAGAGAGAGAGAGAGAGAGAGAGAGAGAGAGAGAGAGAGAGAATATGCATGGGCTGCTATTCAATTGACCACAGGAAGGGGAAATTGCTAGTTGGTGGAAGAGCCTTGCAGAACCACCATTATCAAGTGTTCATGGTTAACCTCACCAGTCCTCCAATCCATGTCTTGAATTAGCAACAGACAAG
This sequence comes from Microtus ochrogaster, assembly GCF_000317375.1. Classification (NCBI taxonomy): domain Eukaryota; kingdom Metazoa; phylum Chordata; class Mammalia; order Rodentia; family Cricetidae; genus Microtus; species Microtus ochrogaster. Next base: position 23,621,338 of record NC_022027.1, read on the forward strand.
CTGAAGCTGAGGGATAATCTATGAAATATCCGAATATTTATTCAGCTTGTCCAGATCATATTTCCAAAAAGGCTGCCAAGCTATCGGACTAAAAGGGCTATGATTATAAACTCCAATATGGACATTGCTGGTAAATCTGGAGCCCTAATAAATAGTAAGTTGATGGTATTGGGCCAGCATAATTCTCTTTCATTCTTTGGGGGAAGAGAGTAAGTTCGTTTGGTGGATTCTGAGAAGAGGCATAATCCAGGTCACCTCCCCACATCAGTTATATAGGATTTTGTCACTGCCACCGTGTGCACACATGTGTATGTGTGTTTGTGTGTGTGCGTGAGCATGCGCACACGTGTATGTGTGTGGTCTTGTCATCACACTTAGCATGCATGGTACAATGCCTATGTGGTAAGATGTTTGTGAAGTTCAGTCTGATGGGAGGGGGAATCTTCTTCCTCTTATCGTCTGTGCTCATCTGAGGAAGTGCACTTGGGAAGGCGAGGCTACCCTGTCCATACTCTCCGAAATGGCATTCCTCTCCTTTCTGTTTGGTCAGTCATGTGTAGGTTACAGTATGCTACACAGCCCATTCATAATGAAGACGTTGGGTGTTGCTGAGAAGGGCAGCCTTCTTCCCTGACTTCCTTCTGTGATGGCCCGCCTCCCTCCCAACTTGGGGAGGGTGTGGTCGGATGGAGTTCACTGTCTGGGGCAAGAAGGTGGCTGCAGCAGCAGCTGGGAGTAAATTATGACCAGCCCAGGCTGCCCTCCACCAACTCTCACTGGCCATAAAGTAGGGAGTCGGAAGTCAGTAGGATCCTTGTCCCTGCCTTTGACACGGCCTTTGATAAAGGGTTCCTTGATGTTAGACTGCTAACAGGCAGGCTCTTTTAACACAGCGGGCCCGGACTGGGCCAGTTATACCGAGGGGCACTCGGTCTCTCGTGTACTCCGGTTGGAGGCAGAGAGGTAAAAAGCTTGGGTAGACATAAAGGAATAAAGTCTCTCAATAGACTTTATCCTTTATCCTGGCATTCCGTCTGGAGCCTTTGTACCCTGTTACATGGCTTTAAAGCCCTATAACAGAAGAGCTGCTTTCATCCCCACCGCTTTGACTTGTAAAAAGGAATCCCCTTTTAGAGCTGCGTATATGGATGGGCACCATAAAACCCGCAAGGACCCTAAAGATACTTAGACAAAAACAAATAAACCTTTCTCCAATCAAAGTGCATTTTTGCCATCTGGCTCGGCCTTTTTTTCTCTTGAAGACAGCTACAGGATGGAACCCTTACAGCTGAATTATCTCCAAGCCAGTTTTACTGTATCATTCGAGAAAATAAAAACGGTTCTGGAGGAACAGAAGTGTCACCAGGTCTACAGTGTGTATGTGTATCTTATGTCTAAGGGACCTATGTCTGAGGCCAGCTTTACCCTATGCTTTTGGGGATTGCGTTGTTGTCTGTGCCAGTTTAGTTCTCACGGTTTTAAAGAATCCACCTCCATTTCCATCACGTACCATGGCCAGCTTGGTCCTGTTGTATGTGTTGTTGGCAGTTTGTGATGGAGCCCCACACCCCCGTGAGCGAAGACTGTTCAGTCTGTTGCCATGATTCGGTAAGGAATGAGCATCGAATCGGCTGGTTTGTGGTCTGTTGATAGAATCAGAAGGTGGGTTCTTGGGTTACAATTAAACCCTCCCCCCTTTTTAAAATTATACTATGAAACGGGAATGAAATATTCATTTGTTTGGAACCTGTTAAATTCTTAGATTTCATATAGGGTGTGCAGAATAAAGGCCTTCTGTTGACTAGCCTTAATCTGAAAATCTCTGTCATACTTCTCAGTGAACAGGGAGAGTTGGGCTCTTGGACTTGGAGTGGAATCTTGTGGATTTCCTGAGCTTGCCAGCGGAAGAGAGTGGAGCGGTGACATGCTATTCTCGATCTGTGATTGTAGGCACTTCTGACCTTTAATTCAGGATTCCTTATGAGTCTCCTTGCTGTCCGAGCAATCATGTGTCGGCGAGCATCTAAATAACTGTCTGGGGGTCTATAATCGGCGAGTATTTTGGGAAGGCCACGTGACGCCTGGAGCATGTGGAGTGACTGCAAGAATCCTGGGATTTGGAGACCTCGTGGCCGGTGGGGCAGTTACAAATGGTGCTGAGAACAATGACACCACCTGGGTCTGAATCCTGCCAGAGGCCTGGATCTAGCATGCATGCGCAGAATCTAGACAAGCTGAGTGGAGCAACTGAGGTTGCAGCCCCCCGCCCTGCTTAATTTGTGCAAAAGGATGAGACAAACTGATCTGAGAATAGGTTTTTGTGGGTTCCTATACCCTCCCCCTTTATTCAGCGGGGGATTGATCCTAAGGTCGCACACATGCTGGGTGTCCAAGCTGTCTCCCCAGCTGTTCGCTTTGCTTTTTAGTTTTGAGTTCCACTCAGCTGCCCAGGCTCTCCTTGAATGAGTTCAGTCGCAAAGGTCAACCTTGAACTTGAGATGTTTCCACGCTCTGCCTCCTAGGGAAATGGGATTGTAGGTATGTGCCCCGGGCTAGCTTGCAATAGACTGTCTCGTGTAGCTAGGCTGGTAGGAGTGATGTCTAGGAATTAATGCACTCTGTTCCCTGTATACTGACCAGCAGGGTCATTATGCTTGACTCTCTATGTCCGTCCCCTCTTACTAGACTAACCATGGCATGCGTGTGTCTTGCTAGAGACTGGCTAAGAAGCTATCCATTGACTCAGTCAGGACTCTATGAAGTCTGCTTGCTTCCAAATAAGACGCTAAGAGAAGGTTGTCGCTCTTCTTCTGGCTATCACCGTGTTTGTGGGGATGCCCAGAGCTGCCGCTGCCATACTGTTGCCAGCCTGAGAGTGAACAACCATGTCCACTGTGGAATCCCTGAGCTCACCCAGTTTGTGCGTTTTACTGTGTTAGATAATACCGTTGTTTAAGGCAGGTTTGTTTCATCGGTAACTGGAACCATCTGGACCGGTCGAGATTTGGTAGTTGTTTCCGGCGTACCAGCACAGAATATAGTCTACAAGTGTCTATTAAGTAAGTGCTTTCTAGTAGTTTTTATTTAGCCCTACAAACTTGAAAATTGCTGGAATCAGTTTGGAGACTGAAATGAAATACGGTAGAATTGTTTAATTTACACAGTCTCGACGTTTTTGGCTAAGGTCGTTTTGTGTGTTTAAAGGGACAAAAGGACTTTTAGTGGCTCTCAGTTTACTCTAATAACCCTGCCATTTAAATTAGGAACATCTTATAATAGTAGACGAGAAAAGGTACATTTTAATGTATAAACCTGTATCTGCATGCCAGGCTCATGGGGGAAACTTGCGTGAGCCTAGATACTTTGATTTAAAAGTTTCCCATGAACTTTGACGTAATCTCTTTATCCCATTTGTTAGGGGTAAGGGTAAATTCAAGCAATGCTGGTCAACAGAGACAGCCATGAGGCTGTTCAGGGGTTCAGACTGTGCGCAATTTCTGCTTTTCTCTCTTGTTCATATTATATAGGAAAAGGAACTTATTGCTTTATTTTGTATAAAACAGTATTTCAGGATTATTTTTTGTTCCCAATTTTTTTTTAATCTGTTAACTTTTACTAAGGCTTGGCATAGAACTTTGCCCCATGGTGTGGAGTGGGAAGGTAACATACAAGGTTCGGCTGAGTGCTTGGAAAGCGTACATAGCTGGTGTCTTCTGGGGTCTGGCATGCAGAAACCAGAGAGGCTCCAGGTTCAGCACAAGGTGCTTTGTGTATTTGTCTTCTCACATGGAGGCTGGAGACAGCCCCCTGTCTGTCCCTGTGATTCATTTCCAGAGCCCACCTGTGCCCACTCAGAAGCCGGGAGAGGAAGGTGGACATGGTACAGATGAGTTCTCTCTCTCTCCGGGTCTACCATCCCAGCCTTGCTTTGTGATGATGGATGCTGTGGAAGGGTTAATATACCCATTGCTGTTACCGCTACACCCCTGCTTAGGGTAGTTAGCGCCCAACCCCGGCCACCAGCTGGAAGGTGGTTCCCTTTTGATCCTGGAAAATACAGGACTTCTTTGTGTTGTCCTGTCCAGAAATAGTAAAGAAAAAACAAAGAATTCTAAGGAAAGAGTCCAGGTAGTTAGCATTGACTGGGTCCCCTTGTGATGTGTTATTTAAGCTTTGCAAAGATGAACTTAAATTTACTATTTGTCTGCTTTGTTCCTTGTTTACAGCGGTGACAGGAACACGAGGAGTTGTTCCAAAGGGAGGAGGCAGAGTTTCCTGGGAGATTTGGCGCAAACTAACCCATCGTTTATTCTGAAATAACATGGTATTTCATGCACTATAGGTGACCTTGTTGATTACCTGATTTCTTCTATGAAGATCAGCAGAGTCAGGTGTGGTAGCGCATGCCTCAATTTTAGCCCTGAGGGGGCTGAGGTCGTAAGAAGGATAGCCTGAGCTACAGGGTGAGGTCCTTTCTGGAATCAAACCAAACTGAGAAGCTAACCAAACTGAATGGTCAACAGAACAAATGAGAGAGAACCCCCATCCCCCCAAAGGAGGCACGGAGATGGGGGGAACTTAAAGGAACGTTTCTCCTACGGGAACTGGAAGGTGAGGCAATGGAGCAACTTGAGAAATTTGTTCAGTTACAAGATGAAGACAGTTGTCTGCAGGGAGAGGCTCCTTAATAGTAAGATAGATTCTCAGTGTAGCTGTGAGATCAGACACGTTAAATTCTAGCCCACAGTCACTGATGACTCTCTTGCTCAAGTGCTGAAGTGGCTTATCTATTTTATGTATGCAGCTAATTCTACTCTTAACATCTTTTTCTTTTCTTTTCTTTTTTTCTTTTTTTTTTTTGTCCTTTGAGGCAGAAACTGAGTGAAGCCCAGAGAAATTAAATTCCCAGGTCTCAGACTGCAAGAACTAAAACTTAAGATTCAGACCTAGATGATGACCTCAGTGACTGCTGTCTGCTTCAATTGGACATCTACAGGGATAAAATATATGCCTGAAATCGCTTTGCATTTAAAACAAAACATAAAACCTAGTAGCAAAAGAAACAAATTTCAGACTCCCAGAGGGCTTTCAGAGGTCACCGTGTATATAGAGAGGTCTCTTAGGGAGAGTATCTTACATGTCTTGAACTGTGTCATGTCGTAGCTTCAGAAGGGTCTGCTCTTTTATTTTAACTTTCCAGAAAGGGCCGGGTTGTTTCCCAGTTTCCTGTTCGTTATAAATGTCAAGGCAGGTATCTATTTTAGATTGGGCTATCTCATGAGTAATGCTTGAAGAATTATGTGTTGTTGGCAATTACTGCTGCAGGCAAAACTGGAGTATTCATTCTCTCTCTCTCTCTCTCTCTCTCTCTCTCTCTCTCTCTCTCTCTCTCCTAAATATACAAACACCAATTAAAATTATTATTGTGCTGTAATATCAAGGCTCTAGGATGTAGTTTGAACACTTAGTGCTTTCTAGATAAGAGCTTAACTTAAACATCACTAGGAAACAAAATGGAAGGTACAGAAGATTAATCCTGTGACGTTAATCTTGAACATGCGTTGGTGGGGATATGAGAGAGTAGCTATATAGAATGCCCTCCACCTTGAAATTTGCTAGAGAAATTTCAAAACTAAAGATATTTAAATGTAGCCTGGTGGTGGTGGTGGCACATGCCTTTAATCCCAGCTCTCAGGAGGCAGACGTAGGCAGAGAGGTAGGCAGATCTCTGTGAGTTGTAAGTTTGAGGCCAGTCTGCTGTGTAGAGGGAGTCCAGAGCTGTTACACAGAGAAACCCTGTCTCAAAAAAGAAAAGAAAAGAAGTTTAAATGTTTTTTTGACCTGCTATTCAAATGCTGAAAATACAGTGGAGAGGGTTACACGTGGCTGAACCGGCTCATGCTGGGGTTTTTACACGGCTATCATGAGTTAAATATTTTCCCAGAGACTCAAATCTAGGAACACAGATGAAATGCTGTAAAGAATGTCTCAACCATTCATTAAGTATTTTATTAGTTAATTTAGTCTTGGGGTAGGAGTACAGGATGGAATTTCCCACCTGATGTATATCATGAGTTTAAGCCATAAGGCTTTTCTTTCCCATTTTAGGTTGGCTGTCCTCTGAATACCTTTTGTTTGGATATTTTCCAACAGCTATATTAATTTCTACCCACTTTGGCATTATTAACCCTGTATAGTTTCTTCTTGTTTTTTTTTCATGTATGCATGTGTATGTATGCATGTTCAAACATGAGTGGGCACATGTATGTGCAAGTGCCCATGCGTACATATGTGTGTCTGGGCCTGGGTGTCTTCCTCCCATGTTGGGTGTCTTTTTCAATTGTTGTTCATGTTATTTACCGAGGCAGGGTCCTTAGCTGAACCCGGAGCTCACTGATTTGACCAGTCTAGCTTGCTCCTATGATCCCCTCTTCATCTTCTAAGTGTTGGGATTTCAAGCAGCCTTAGTCCCCAGGACCCAGCTTTTTACATAGGTTCTGGGAATCCAGACTCCAGTTCATGCTTGCAGGGCAGGTGCTGTATCCATCGAGCCATCTCCCCAGCCCAGATCCTATATGTTTTCAATATACAATAGTACATTCTAGCTGACCTTCTTATACACAGAGTGCCCATGGCCAGCCTTGTTAGTCTCGTGAATGCCATGCCCATGCCCTGGCTTGCTGAGAGGACAGGGTAGAATTGCAGTGGATCCTATCACGTGAAACTGAGGAACGTTGGCAACTCCCGCCCATCCCTGTCACTGCTGAAATACACCGCTTCACAGGAGTGTGATTAAAACAGTTTAATTTAAGGGTTGACTCACCATGGAGCCCATCTGGCCTAGATCTTGTGGTCCTCCTGCCTCATACTCCTAAACCAGTATGCTGGGCTTGATTTTAGACATTTGAAGTACAGCATCTTTGAGTTCTGATTTGTTGGGACAACTAAGGCATGTTTAATAGGTTAGTATGGTCTACGTGGGTGCAGAAGAAGGTGAATGGGATACAGTCATCTGCATAGTCACACATGCCTGATCCAGGGGAGGTTGCATTGTGTTTCATGGTTTGTCCTCATCTTAGTGGTTTGTACATTGATGCTGCTCATCCAACAAGCTGGTACCCAGAATGCTTTTTCACAGCACCTTTAACTATGATCATCCTTCCAGGGTGGGGGGAAAGTAGCTTCACCTCTGGGGTGTGATTCCTGGGCCAGTGCAGCTCTTACTCTGATGTCTGTTGGCCGTGGATCATAGGGCAGCCAGATGTCGTTGACAGCTAGCACCGTCCCCTGGATTTCCCTGAGTGATACCTAGGTGAGGTGGGTACAGATCTGGCTGAGTTGGTCTTTGGTACCCCATTTGGGATTTCTTTTAAAGTTCTATCCTCAGTATTGCATGCAGAGGTGATGGCCAAAAAAAAAAAAAATCGAGTCTAATTATCTTTCCTTTATCTTGTTAATAAATATTTATTGTTCTATCATATATATATGTACACACACATACATAAACACATACATATGTAACATATAACATAAGTATCCATTTATTTTTGATTTTTCTTCTTCTTATTATGACATTGTTTAATTATTATTGAGCTTTCTTAATCCTTGATTTTTAACCCATTTGTAAAATTTTCAAATTTTGTGATATGCATAACCCTCTAAAAAATCTTATTACTTAAATGCATCTTTTGTGTGTGTGTCTATTTTGAATTTATCCTCGGCTTTGAGAATCTGTTTTTTTTAAAAAGGTTTGTTTTGCTTGCATGTAGCACTGTGCACTGTTTGTGCAGTACCTGTGGGGGCCGGGGGAGGGCGATGGATGTCATGGCACTGGAATTACAGATGATTGTGAAGTGCCCTATAGGGTGCTAGGAATCAAACCCTGGCGTTTTTTGAAGAGCAGCCAGTGCTCTAATGCTTCCTAAAGGTCCACCATTTCTCAGTTTTCTTCCATTGTGGGACTGGATTCAACATAAACCTCAGAGGGGCAAACTCTGTTCAGAGCACAGCAGCTCCTCGGGTATGGCCTGGCTGGTCACGTGGTTTGGCAGGTTTATCTTTCTGTCATTTGATTTACTGAGTAAGCATGGGAAGCAGGCCTCACACAGCATCCTGTACATAGTAGCTGTTGACAAAAAGTTGTTAAGCAGATTAGATTTTCATTGAGAACAAGGGTTGAACTTTTGAGATGATGCGGGGCCAAGATAAAAACTGTAATTATTTAATAAAGAAGGTAATTATAGGATTAAGTCCAAGGAGAGATGAGACCAGAGAGTGTATGTTAATAATTCAGTGTATAGAATGTTCCAGCATGTTTAGAAAGTCTTGACTGGTTTCAAGAGGGCAATTTGTTTTACTTTTGCTTTTATAACATTAATTTCTTGTGTATATTTATTTATTTAGCTTTTTGACGCAACACCTCCATCAATCACTTTTACTTTCTTCTTAATAACGTCAATGTCTTTCTTTCAGGAGGGCAGTGAAGCAAACTCCTCTGGGACTAAGTCCAATGTGTCTGCCTCAGAGAAACATAGTTACCTGACATTTCCAAGGCTTCTTTATGGTTTTGCTCTGACTCTAGGCAGAGCACATGTCTTGATTTATATTTATGAAAAACCTACTTTCAGAATTGGGGTGTTTTATGATAGCTCTCTCTGTACATTACTTCATTTTTTTTCAGTTACTTATCTAGATTGGCTGTAGTGATGTTATTAGAAGCTCAGCATGTACTTCAGGGTCCTTGGAAGACCCAGTGGAGGTCAGCAGAGTGAACGGGAAGTGTTACCTTCTTTTCTGCACAGGGGGACAAGGTGACAGCTTGATACTCCCCTCCTGACTCACTATGCAAGGGGTGGGTGACTATGTAAGGTTGACTCCTCCCACTCTCCCAGTTTCATGATTTAGGCTCTGGCTTAACAATATTTTGTTTTTTGAAAGTTAGTCGCTCAGTGGTTCTACTAAGTGAATCTAACCGGACTTAATTTTGTGCATGTATATTATATAATATATACTATTGAATATAATACTATTATATAAACAAAAT
>NC_022027.1:23630683-23639844 GCF_000317375.1 Microtus ochrogaster
CCTTTTAAATGTGTGTGTTTATCTACGTGTGTGTGTGTGTGTGTGTGTGTGTGTGTGTGTGTAGGTAGGTAGCTGTGTGTTCATGTTTTGCACAAGTGTGTGGATGCCAAGAACCCCAGGTGTCAACTTTGGGAACACTGTCCACCTCCTATGAGACAGGGTCTCATTGTTCTGGGAACTCACAAGTAGACAAGACTGGCTGATCGGTGAACCACAGGGATCCTCCCATCATCTCTGCCTCCCCAGAGCAGGGATTACAAGTTTGTACCACCACAGCCCGTACTCTTCTTTGGGGTCTAGGGATTGAGCTCTCTTCATGCTTATAAAGGCAAGTGTTTTCCTAGCTGAGCCATATTCCAGCCCCTTGATTCCTATCTTGTCTTGCTCAACACTCTGTGCCTAGTCAGAAGTCAAATATCAGATCTAATGAATGAGGACCGAGTGTCTGACGTAGTTCTTAAGGAAGGTATTGAGTGAACAAGAGCATGCTGGGCAGGTAGAAAAGACTAGTGGTGTAAGAGGCTCTGGTAATTGAAGGTTTTAGGGGCTAGTGAGACAGAGAAGGTTGGACGGGGAAGCCTGGTTGTGAGCCACTCTCTGACTGAGACACATCCCTTCCAGTACAGTCTGTGTAGGTGATTTCTCTGACACTGAAAGTATCACATGACCCTCTGAGAATGTTTCAGTGCTGTACAGCAGGTTGTCCAGACTCCATCACGATCCCACATTAAGGATAAGAAGATGAAGATAGAAGAATCCAGAAACTTATTCCAGGCTTCTCTGATGATTGTGAAAACATTCGGGTGTCTATATGTAAAATGTCAGGTTTGCAGTCTTCCTCCTGGGAAACATAGGGAGATAAGACCTAAGAATCAGCTGAATTAGTTAGAGTTTCCATTGCTGGGATGAAGCACTGTGAGAATAGCAACTGACAACAGAAAGTAATTGGGCTCACGGTTTCAGGAGGTTAGCGTCCATGATGGTAGAGCAAAGGCATGGTGGCTGGAGGAGTTGAGAACTCACATCTTGGTCCACAAGCAGGAGGCAGAGAGAGCTAACTGTTGAAGGTGTAGTCTTTTAAAAACCCTAGCTCCAGCGATACACCTCCTAATCCATCCCCAAAAGTTCCAACAACTGGGGACCAAGTTTTCAGATACCGATGAGCCTGTGGGAGCCATTCTCTTCAAAGCACACCAGTACGGGTCGATTCTTGAGGGACTTTATGGAACCAGAGAGAGAACAGATGTACCTACAGGTGCTGCTTGCTTCTTCTGAAATAGAAACATCTTCATTTCATTTGGCCCTTTAGAAAATGTCAGTTGGAAATCCGAGTATAGGTGGATTGTTGCAAGGGTAAAGTTACAGGCAGGGTGGTTCTTGGCTTCTAGTAACTATTGCCACAAAACCTCCTAAATTAGTCCTGTGGTTTCTTTCCTGTAAGTACCAGGCAGGAGCGGCAATTTGCTTTGGGAATTAAGGCATTTTAGTTTAGTTGTAGCAGTCAGTGACCCAGAATAATTTGTCTGCATTTCCATCTTGATTAAAAGTATCTTTTAAAACTTGTTAGTCACCCTGATTGGCTTATACATAGAGCACTATGGGAGATGGTGTATTTGAATTTTTGAGTTCTTATTAATTAAAATATACCTAGAAAATTGACTTGAACTTCTATGATGAGATCTTTAATAATGAAGTGATGCTAGGATTTGGCTTATTTTTTTTTCATGCCAAATTAAAAAAAACTGTAGGTAATTATATTTGACCATGTGTTAGCCTGATTTGTTGACTCGGCATTACTCATGAGCAGTGTAGTCTGGGGCTTTCAGTTTTGAGTCAGTTCATTAGGGAATATTTAGCCAGAAACATTTCTTGGGACTGTTCAGGCCCCAGAGTATCTGGGGATTAGTGAGGCCAATAATAAAGCATCTTCATTGTGACATTCAGACTTGAACAGTCTAATACTTCAGTGAGCCAGGCAATAAATCTGGGGACAATCAGTATGATGATGAATTTTCCCTGTCAGTTTGACAGGGTTTACAATCACCGTGGATACACAGGCTAGGCATGCCTATGAGGGTGTTTCCAGGAAGGTGTAACCCTTGAGTAAGGGAAACACTCCCTGAGTGTAAGTGGCTCTCTCCCAAGGTCAATTCTGGGTTGATTCAGAAAGTGAAGAGGAAGGGGTGCTGAGGACTTGCTTGATACTGGGTAAATTGTTTGATCTGGTTAAACTTTGAAAACATTTGAACATCTTTGCCATAATTAAAAAGTTGTCAATTGGGGCTGGAGAGATGGGTCAATATTAAGAGCGAACACTGCTCTCGAAGAGATATCTAGCTCCCACATTGGGTGGCTCACAACTGGCTGTAACTCCAGTTCTATGGAATCTAACATCTTCTTCTTTATGTTTCCGTACTCACTAGCCTTTACAGCTGCCGGGCAATTTGGAACAATTTGCTCCGATTTGCTCATTCCAAAGGAAAATGCTAAATTAGTTTTCTTTTCACAAACCAGTTGAGTTGAATAACAGGGAGTGTCTCTGTCCTCTTCCATTTTATGAAAGCTTTTCTCCCAGATCCAACAATTTCAATTTAAATTCTTTAAAAGCAAAGGAAAAAAATTATTGCCTTTGAATGGAGAAGAAAGAGTATTGATTTAGAAATTTCCTGAAAATGAGGTTCTAGAAGGACTTTGTATCTTAGGATACTAAAAGTCCTTTTATATAAATTGGAGAGAGACACCAGAGACAGAGACAGAGACCGAGAAAGGGAGGTGGGGGAGATGGAGTCAGGGCTGATTTCACTGAGCAGCCCTAGAAGGTGAATACATTTCCATCCTATTGCCTTTTAGAAACAAGGGAGGCTGTGTCCCAAGACCCGATTGACATCGGGAGCCAGGTGCATGCTTCCAGGATCCATAGATTGCATCTTACACACTATTGGATTCTTTGCATTCTTCGGGATAGCTTCATTTGGTTCCATTAAGACTTCCAGTCATCTCGGCTTACCTCTGCTCACCCATTAAGGTCTCCGTTACTCCTGTGGTAGGACCAGTGGGCTTCTCCCTGCCCCCACTACTGTTGGCTTTGTCAATGGTCCTTCTGTGTCTGCTCTGGAAGGCTCCACCCCCAGACCCCTTACATTTTGACCTGGATGCCACAGCCCTGCTCGGATGTACTTGAATAAAATGTGGTGGGAAAGAGAACTTACTGTGTCACTGACTGAAACCTCTTTATCCTTGGGCGCCAGTGGCAAGTACGAGATCCTGGATAGTTAGGGGTTAATTTGGGGTCCCGCCTCCGCCCTGGATGGGTTTGTTATTCCAGCTTTTGCCTCTCATCATCTTCTGTCTGGGTTAGTTCATCTTCTCCACACTTGTTGCAAAAGTCAAAAGAATCATTATCACTTTGGGGCTTATTTTTGTTTGTTTGAGACAGGATTTTGCTGTGTAGCCCTGGCTGGCCTGGAATTCACCATGTAGACTATGCTAGCCTAGATCTCACAGAGGTCTGACAATCTTTGCCTTATAAGTGACACCGTATCTGACATAATTACAATTTTTTTGTTACAAGCATACACAACACCCCCCCCCAACCAACCAACAGCAAAAACAAATACCTAAACCAACCAACTAAACAAACTAGCCATCACTGATTCTCCTGTTTTTGTTGACAACATTCTTACAGTCAGAGGTTTTTAACTGTGTATGTATGTATGTATGTATGTATGTATGTATGTATGTATGTATGTATTCACTTATTTATTGGTGCCATGGATTCTTTAAGTTCTCTGACCAAGTCCATGGAACCCCTCACAGAACATTAAATATGTAAAATAAGACAGAGTGTTCTAAAGGAGACTGGATGTCCTGGAGTAAGTGATGTAGATTTTAGTAATTTTTAATATAATACCACATATCTTCTTTTAAAAAAAATCACAAAGTAACATGATTCAGCATTGGGTCTAAAATTTTAGTACTTTTAAACTTGTTGACAATTAAAGGTGCATTTGATATATATAGCAATTGTAATATAGCAAAAATTCTTTTGTGATGGGAGTATTTCTAATTATTACTGTGGTTTAGAAATGCTTCCATATATTAAAATTCAGTCAGATTTAGTACAATCAAAATGCAGTTTCTCCTCTTTCAAGTTCATGGACACCAGCCACACCCACCTACCAGTCTTGTCAATCTGTAATGCTCAAGTGACTTACTTTTCTAATCATTTTCCTGGTCTGTGGTGCTGTGGGATAATGTTCTTGTACCCTGTAAAAATTTGTTACTCGTATTGGTTTAATAAAATGCTGATTGAACAGGAAGGAAGTATAGGTGGGGTGACCAGACCAGGAGAATTCCAGGAAGAGAAAAGGCTCAGCCTGCAGTCATCATCCAGATGCAGAGGAAGCAAGATGAAAACGCTGCACCGAGAAAAGATACCAAGCCACGTGACTAAACATAGACAAGAATTATGGGTTAATTTAAGTGTAAGAGCTAGTTAATAATAAGTCTGAGCTAATAGGGCAACCAATTTGTAATTAGTATAAGCCTCTGTGTGTTTCTTTGGGACAGAATGACTTCAGGACCAGGAACGACAGAAACTTCAGCCTACACTGTGGCCCCTGTCTGCCTAGGACATGGGTACCGTCTTCTGTTTCCATCTCACTTTGCTGATCTTTGGCTTCTCCATGGCCAGACCCTTTACCTGTGTTCCATACTCACACCAATTCCGGTCTGCAGGCCCATCCATTCTGTTTGTAGATATATATTCAGCCAGAGACATTCCCTATCACCTTTAGGTCCTTTTTTATATTCCAGATACAACTCATGATCTTCCCACACCCAGCCCTTGAATATATTTGTAAAACATTTTTGGAGGATGCAAACCTTTTACTTAATACACCCCCCCCCCCTTGAGAGAGGAAGAAGATCAACGTTATTCACCCATCTTTCTTTGTATCTACCCACCGATTTTTCCTGTTTACTGATGATCAGCCATGGCCCAGGAGACCTAGACTTTGGGGATTGTGGTAGAGAAATGCTGTGGGCCTCCTCTTACCTGACTGTAGGAGAAATTTAAACTAAGTTGTATAAAATCTAGTGGAAGATGTGTGTGAATGAGGAAATCATGATGAAGATAACGACATGAAACAGGAAACATTGACATCATGGTTTTCCCGTGCACCAGCCATTCCTGTATGTACTTGAGGTTCATTCATTGAATCCTCAGAAAACTCTTTAAGGTAGGGACTATTATTGAAGGACATAGAAGCTGACCCTGTGTCCTTTACTATAATATTGTAATGTGATAGTTCCTGCACTAAAAGATGTATCTAAATGTACTCAGGCTGGGGTTTGACCCCAAGCAGTCTGGCTCCAGAGCCGATGTTCTTAAATTACTGGGTTTTATACTTGGGCGAATAGAGAGATAATGTGCACAAAACCCCTTATATTGAACTGCTCCATTGGTCGCCTGGCGTTTTAACTTGTCATGGCCAAAATTACCATTAAAATTTACCAGCCAAATGCTGTTTTGCATTTCATCAGCAAATTTCTGTCCTGGTGAAAGAGACTGTCAAACTTGCTAGTCCTGTCTCCCTGATTGGCTGTGATTTCACTGTGTGATTCTGATTGACAGCTGTACTGCCCACTCCTGTGGTCTGCCAGCTGCTGACAACCTCCGCCTACAGAAAGAAAGTGCAGCAGCCCGGGAAAAGATCCAGAGCCCCTGTTTAAAAAAATCGCAGGGAATGACAGTGAGCAGTGACAATAATAAACCCCTAAGGCCACAGTGTTTGTGTTTTTCCCAGCTTGAGACGGTCACCCCACGAGTTCTCATGCTCAGTTATGCCTTGGCATCTGGAAAGGACAGCAGTGATTTATTGGGTACCACTTGAAGATTTCATATGGAGGCTGCTTTTCAACCAACTAATTTCAAGCGTGTCCAAGAAAGAGACCAGTTGAAAATCCAGGGACACTAAGGAATGAAATATAATTATGTACTGAAGATATCCGGCAGCTGTGGTCCTAGGTGTTGAATTGCATATCTCAGTCCCCACTCTTCATGTTTGAAGATTTTTAGATAGTCCAGGATCCAGGAAGGTTACTTAAGGATATTAAGTTGCCGTGAGGTTTTGTAACCATAAGGGGAAACAGAGGTAAAATGGGAGGCTCTAAGGTTTTTATTTTTAGGGCAGTACTTAAAAAAAGAATGTGGTAATTGGGTCATATGTTAGCCTGGGTCTTAGATGTTGGGTGAGGGAGAGGCTCTTTTGTGTGTGTTGGTCCTGCTGTATGCTATTAAGATAATGAGATAGCAGTGGGGAAGTGAGCCGTAGGAATACAGACTGAGCTGCGAGAGGCCATGGCACCTGAGGATGAACAGGGATGACCTGTACGCTTCTGGATTCAGGAATACCCAGTCTTTTCCCTTTGGTCAAACTGGTGGCCAGAATTTAAATATTTACCCTGAAAAAAGATGTAAAACTGGTGGCCAGAATTTAAATATTTACCCTGAAAAAAGATGTAAAGGAGAGTGATGATCTGGTGGGGGCAGAGTGGCCTTTGATTTTTTTTTTTAATGTAGCAAGATGCTGGGGTATATATTCACCTTATAATTACTTCATTGAACCTGAACTGGAATTCACTAACTCAGTCTGCATGGTATTCTGAGAGGTGAGATATCCAGGTTCTGATAAATGCCAAATTCGGTTCTTCCTTTGCATATCAATGCTATTTTTCCTCTTAGTGACTACTTTAAATTATAAAACTATAAAGATAAGTATTTTACTAAATAAGACATGTAGACTTAATAAGGGATGGGCGATTGGGGCGGGGGCAGGGAAAATCTGGCCAATGGTTTGAAGTGTTGTGGACTGGTGTGGGAAGTCCTTCTGTATATGTGTTGCTTTTGTTGGTTAATATAGAAGCTGCTTTCAGCCAACGGCTTAACAGAATATAGCCAGGCTGGAAGATATCTATCTATCTATCTATCTATCTATCTATCTATCTATCTATCTATCTACATATATATATAGAGAGAGAGAGTAGGCAGAGTCAAGGAGGTGCCACGTAGCCACCAGAGGGGAAAGACACGAGCTGCCAGTAGGCCACGAGCCTCATGGTAAAATATAAAATAATGGAAATGGGTTAATTATAAATATAACAGCTAGCCAGCAATATACTTAAGTGCTTGGCCAACCAGCAATTTAATTAATACAGTTTCTGTGTGGTTATTTTGAGTCTGGGCAGCCAGGAACGAACAAGCAACTTCTGCCAACAGTGAACCTTGAAGAATCATCTGAACTATTAAGTTTTCTGAAAAATGTCAATGATGTACCAGAAAAAAAGACAAATGGCAAGTTAATAACACTTATAGATTACTTACCCTGGTCTAGGGCTGAAGGTGTAGCTCAATGGGGTGACATTTGTCTAGCTTGGGCGAACTCCTGGGTTCATTCTGTCCCGAGTACCTAAAACAAAAATCCTGGGGGCCGTGAGCATCTCCGCAGCATGGTTATTTTTGTTGTGGGTGGCGGAGACCGAGGTTGTTTCCACATGGTGACCTCAAGCTGGAGGTGGATAAATGAGGTTTTACGAAAAGACTAGGAGAGGTTCCTGCGGTTTATCAGAAGGAAGTGGTTGAGGAAGGAGATGGATAGCTGGTGCTGGGTTTCCCTGCAGATCCCTCCAGGGCTGGCTGGGCTCATGCTTCCCTCCTTCCTGGTAGAATGGGAAATATCATTAGAGGGCAATAAATACATTTAGTTTAAACTTCAGCTCCTTATGTTTATATGAGGAAAAAATAGATTACAGATTTATAGTAACTCATTCCTCCAAGTATCTGGAGTGGCTGAGAAAACTAATAACGTCTATTATTCATTCTCACAGGGTGGGGGAGGCAGGAAGAGGATGTGTTTGGACCACACGGGACTACAAATAGCGTGAACTCACAATGGCTGACAGACGTCCTTCTGCCTTCTGTCTCACCTTGACTTAGCAACATCGGCCATAGCTGGGTCCTTACCATGAGAGCAGGGATGGGAGCGGGGGCCACTTGCATGCCACAAAGAAAAGATGATGTTGAATCAAAAGCACATTATCTCAGCCCGGCTTCAAAACTCAATTTCCTCTTAACTTCTCATGCTCCGTGAAACAGACTTATAAGCCCCTAATGCCTGACTATTTTCAGTGTAGTGATTAGAGTCAGATGTTTAGATACGCTTGGCTAATGTGCCTTGACTTGGCCTTGGCCAGGACCGTAAATTCATATGTCAGAGACTGGGAGATTGCCATTTTTGTTATGAATATAAATTATGCTGGCTATGGAGCCTGATGTAAAGCTATGCATTATGTTTCTGTGTCAGCTAGTCATCAGGGAAGCTCTTGTTTGATGCTGACCCTGATTATCTAACATCAGGACTATGGAGCACAATGCGGGATGCCAAAGTAAAATTCACATGTCAGCCTCCAATTTGCAAGGGTTGGAAACTTGTGCTTTAAGACAACTTAAACCATACAATTGGTTCACTGGTTTTTATAGAAGGTTGCATACCGTTTGCATACACCACATCTTTAAAAAGTTATTGGTAAAATGGTAAGTACAATTAGGGTGATTAGGAACACAATTAAGGTGACTGTCCCTTACATTCTAGTTTCATTTCTGTTGCTGTGATAAAATATCCTGACAAAAAAAGTGGCTTAGAAAGAAAGGGGTTTATTTTAGCTCAGAGTTCCAGATAACAGCCTGACACTGTGGGGAAGTCACAGCTGCGGGAGCTTGCGACAGCTGTCCCATTACATCCACAGGCAAGAACAGAGAGAAATGAAGGCATACCTGGTTCTTTGTGCTTAGCTCAAGTTCTCTGGTCGTATACAGTGAAGATACCCCTGCCTAGGGCATGCTGCTGCCCACAGTGGGCTGGGCCCTCTCATATTGATGAACTTAAGACAGTCCTCTATTGACATGCTCACAGGCCTGCCCAGTGCAGACAGTCCCACCAGTGCAGACGGTCCCCCCATTGCAGACGGTTCCCCCCCCCCATTGCAGACAGTCCCACCATTGCAGACGGTCCCACCAGTGCAGATGGTCCCACCAGTGCAGACAGTCCCACCAGTGCAGACGGTCCCACCAGTGCAGATGGTCCCACCAGTGCAGAGGTCCC
>NC_022027.1:23640081-23647177 GCF_000317375.1 Microtus ochrogaster
CCAGTGCAGAGGTCCCACCAGTGCAGATGGTCCCACCAGTGCAGATGGTCCCACCAGTGCAGATGGTGCCACCAGTGCAGATGGTGCCACCCAGTGCAGAGGTCCCACCAGTGCAGAGGTCCCACCAGTGCAGAGGTCCCACCAGTGCAGAGGTCCCACCCAGTGCAGATGGTCCCACCCAGTGCAGAGGTCCCCCCATTGCAGACGGTCCCCCCAGTGCAGACAGTCCCACCCAGTGCAGACAGTCCCTACCCAGTGCAGACGGTCCCACCAGTGCAGACGGTCCCACCCAGTGTAGCCGGTCCTTAATGGCAGACACATTTCCCAAATGACTCTAGGTTGTGTCACGGTGACAGATAGAGCTAACCATCATGCCTTAGTTTCAGTGTTGGTCTTGCCACTTATAAGATGCTTACTCTCTCTTAGCTTTCTCTCCTCTACCGTTTTTACATATAAAATAGGCATATCTACAATAATAAGATTTTGTCTTGTGTAGATTTAGAGTAACAATAGCAGCAATAGCAGCAGAAATAATAAGGGAACTTCCTAAACATCTTGAATTTATGTTTGTTGTTGTTGATGTTATATGATATATTTGTCCTGCCTCTTAGCCTTAAAAAAGTATGGAGCAAACCATTAGTGTGTTATGAAGTGTATTCCTAGAGTGTGGTCAGGTTTTAAGAAAAAAATAAAACATCTAAGTTGAAGCAAAATGTCCTTTAAAGTTCTGCTCCCCTCTCTTGCCTTGTTGCCTGTATCAAGAGTATGATAGATTTACTTGAGTATGGTTAAAACACGTTATATACATGTATGAAGCTATCACAGTGAAATCCATTCTTTGGTATAGTTAGTGTACACTAAGATAAAAAAGAAATGTGGTTATGAATTTTTGAATTTTTTCCCCAAAACCATGTATTAATTTTTACATATTAAAATAAACTAATGATTGATCATTTCATTTTGGATTTATGCACTTTGACTAAAAAGTAGCAGAGAAGAGGTCTATGTGTCAGTATAACCTAACTCTGACTTTGATTCTCTTTGGGGCAGAGATAGTCGCTCAGTTCCTGCTTAAAAGTAGACATTTGACACAGAGGTTGGAGTATTTCTTCTTTTCTCTTCTGCCTCCCCTTTGTCTTCTTTCCTGCATCTCAGCAGTTCACTTGTACTTGTCTTACTTTGGCCGTATATGTGAGGCTAGGTGATATTTTAGCTGGTAAGTGATGCGGTATCTGATCTCATCAAGGGTAAAGAAAGACTAAGCTGTCTGGCCAGCTAACACCTTTCCATTTGACAGCCGCCTTAACATGCAGACACCTTGGTTCTAGGTCTTATGGATGTTATAAAATTTAATTAAACCCGTCACCCTTTCCATTCACCTGGACTGAGAAGGGGCTTGACCTGGGAAGCAGCCAGCATCTGGCCTGGGCCGATGGGCAGCTGCCACCATGTGCAGTACCGTGAGCAAGCCTAGAGTTGCTCACTGAGAGTTGGCACGCAGGTAAAGGCACAACAATCACCACAGCATCCATATATCCCTCTCAGAGCAAGTGGTGTTGCTCAAGCCATCTGGTCAACCAGCCTCCCAGTCCTGGGATTCTAATCCCATCCCCACTACAGAAAGCTTTTGTCATCACAGAACGTTCTCACATTCACTGGTACAGATGTTTGCTGGTGTGTGTGGTCAGCCAGCCAAATTCCAGTTTGAAAATGCTGCTTGTGACAATGGGACTCTGTCTACTCAGGCTTTTAAAGAGCTGCGCAGTGGGGGCGGGGCGCACAGAGAGAAGCATGCTGCGGAGGAACAATATAAATGGGGCAGACAAGTGACTTCCAAACCGGGGAAAAATCAAGGGATTTCTGGGTGTCATCAGGGACAGAGCAAAATGTTTGGAAGGTGGTGTGGCCCCAAGTCTCAGGTCGTTCCTGATTCATAAAAAATTGCACAAAGATATTTTCTGAGAGCTGTAGGCTTTAACCTGGGAATTGGCAGGTGCTTTATGACCTTTCTCAGAGAGTCTCTCAGAATTTGACCTGGTCTTAAGTAAGTTCCAATATCTTAAGTCTTTCTCCAGAAAGCATTGGAGGACACTTCCTTCCTTCCTTCCTTCCTTCCTTCCTTCCTTCCTTCCTTCCTTCCTTCCTTCCTTCCTTCCCTCCCTCCCTCCCTCCCTCCCTCCCTTCTTTCCTCCCTTCCTCCCTCTTTCTTCCAGTTTTCCTCCCCACTTCCTATCTTCTCCCTATCATTTCCTTTCCCATTTCCTTGCATAGTCTTTCCTTTCTTACCAGCTTTGACCCCCTCCATCCCCTCTATTTTCTTCTTTCCTCCCCTCCCTCCCCTTCCTTAATACTTAAATGCTATCATTTGATATCGTTAACACCAAGTATAAAGCATCCAACTAGTTCTAGTCTGGAAAGTTCCTTTGGTCTAAAGAAACTCACCTTATAGCGGAGAAAGTTAACTCATTTAAATAGAACTTCAGAGGCCAACAAGATGGCTCAGTAGATAAAATCATTAGCTGTATGAACCTGGTAACTGAGTTCAATTCTTGGGGACCATGTAAAAAAGACAGGTATGGTGGTGTGCACTTGTAAACCTAACTCATACAGTGAGATGGGGGTCAGAGACAGGAGAATCACGAGGAAGCTCATGGGCCAGCTAGGCTGGGGTATGTGGCACGGTCTCAACAAAGTGGAAGAGAGAACCAGCTTCCAAAAGTTGTCCTCTGACCTCCATAGTTGCACGGTTGTCTTCATGAGCCTGCATTCACATACCCCCCCCCCCATAAATAAGGGAGATGAGTCAGTAGTTAAAATCCCTTACTGGTCTTGTAGAGGACCTGAGTTCAGTTCCCAGTACCCATTAGTGGTTTACAACCGTCTGTAACTCCCATTTCAGGATATATGAAACTCTCTTGGCCTCTGTGGGCTCCTGCACATTTGTGGGACACATATTTTCATGCCATCACACACATGTACTCATGATTTAAAAAAAATCAATTAAGTGTTAATAAAATTCAGACACTATTGAATGCTATGCACAAAACTAAGCATGACCGTGTGGTGGGGGAGGGGATGGACAGCTGAGACGTGCTGACAGACAGGACAGTTTGCTGCTTTCCATTGGGTGTCTGGGAAGGCCGGCCCAGGGAGCTGACTTTTCGGTCCAGACCCAAATGAAGAGAAATTGTGTAGTTTCTGGTAACTAGGCCTGGAAACTCGCACTTTCCAGTGTGGCCATAGCTTCCAGGCAGGGGGAATGATTCCTTTCTCCAGAGGCTTGATTTAATGGAGGCAACATGCAGGAATTCCTAGAAGCCCTTTGGTATCCAGTAGCCTTAAATTATGATAAGGCATTGCAAATGTATTCCCCTTCACTTTCCCTCCCTCCCTCCCTCCCTCCCTCCCTCCTTTTGTTGAAGTTGTCATATCATCGATACAAAAAGTGTCTGGCTCTGAAAGATAAAATAAAGTGTCTGTGAGGGCCATGTTTTGGATTTAGAGCATAGGACTAACAAGATGGAGGCAGAATCCCGTTTTGCCTCTGGAGAGGACCAGAGAGGTTAATTATGTTGCCTTCCTTGCCAGCTCTGCGTTAGTAGTTGGCTGGAACTTGTTGTTTGATGGATGAGTTTCAGGTAGGGCTTCACTGTAGGAACCATGCCTCAGGTTAACTCAGCCCAATTCCTCTCTCCCCAAAAGCAATATGTAGGCAGCTTTGAGGCAGGGCCAACGCGCATGCCGCAGGGGGCTCTTGAGACATATGCACACACCTGGCAGGCCCTGTGCTG
This sequence comes from Microtus ochrogaster, assembly GCF_000317375.1. NCBI lineage: Eukaryota > Metazoa > Chordata > Mammalia > Rodentia > Cricetidae > Microtus > Microtus ochrogaster. The sequence continues at coordinate 23,643,873 of NC_022027.1, forward strand.
AATTCTCCAGTTCTGCACTGTGGAGTGGTGAAGAATTGGCCTTGGCCGGCAAAGGTTTGACAGCAGGTGTTAGCCTGTGGCTGCCAAGGGCTGCAGGATAGCACGATTCCTCATCACAAGAATGCTTTACAAAGCATGTTTTAGTGTGTGTGGGCCAGTTGAAATATAGTCTTACTGGCTGGTTATATTACAGACTTCATTTTGAAACCACATCAAGATTTACCCTAGCAACATGACAACGACGGATCTCAATGTTTGTGTAGGGTTTCTGCCGTGATCTGGATCTCCAGGGCTAGCAGTAACTGGGATTGTAAGTGCTAGCCCAAGAATGGTATCCCCATTAATACTGAATAACACATACTTAAAAATCATATGTGAAAGGTATTTAAGTCCTTAGTAGTAATGCCACATGCTTTTCCCTGCTTCACAAAGGGGGAACGGAGGTGCCTAACAGTTAGTATTAAATTATGATAAATGAGGTTATTTTGGCATTTTTGTTATGTTACCGGTCTTTTTTATTTCTGGTGCCCAATTTTATACAGAACCTGAAAAGCATACCATTGAAAATGGCATCTCCAATATAACGATGAAGTGAACTTTTTTTGTGAGGCCAACCTATTTATGGTAGGATCACCTAGGAAGCTGTGGCACGAACATCATGAGGAGCCCTTTCTCTCCTACAGCGAAGCTATAAACTCCTCTCAGTGATGCCTTCCTTCATTATAGGAAACTTCTCTCTGTGAATTGCCTGAAGCATTGGAATTGTTTTCCACTGAACGCCTAAGGTCAAAGTATCTTACAAATATTTAATTATTTAAGGCCTTTAAAAAAGTGGAGACATAATGCCATACTATTAATAACCCCTTCTCCCCAGAGAATGAGCTGCTGACTAGTGTTGGGGATAGCTGTGAGAAAAACCCGTCAGGAAAATGATGCACCTGCCCGGAGTGAAAGGAGCTCCTGCTCAGACTTGCTCTGATTGGGGGATGGAGGGCGGGGTGTGGAATATGGCAAGCTGGAGTCACCTGCAATCAGCCGCTGTTCTTTAAAGGACAAAGCAACAGGAAGTGCTCTGTGACCCAAATAAGAACTCAAAGTCTCCAGGACTCAGAGTTCTGATATTGACAGTAAAGCTGGGGACTGGGATGTAGCCCAGCTTCAGAGGCTTCCGTTTTCAGCACCGCACAAATGATCAGCAAATAAAATGCGAAAATTAAGATGTGCACAGTCCTTACCGTGCAAGTGTTCATTACTGTTTTCTGAAGTGAAGTGTTGACCACTAAATGTCTGACACCCAACAGATGGGGTTCTTGCTGCCCCAGAGGTGGGTGGCTGTCACCCTCTCCTACACGGAATAAGTGAAGAACTGCAGAACTTAAATTCTGTTCTCATGGCTACGTGTGCAGTAGTGCAGCTGAGATTCCAGTCTGATTTCTCCTTCCCAGGGCATGCACTTTTCGTTAAAATTATTAACCTAGCCTGTGTGGCTGAGTGAATACTTTGACAGTTAATTTTTTAAAAACATTTTATTCATTATCTATCCAGTGTTCTGCCTGCATGTATGTCTGCACGCCAGAAGAGGGTGCCAGATCTCATTACGGATGGTTGTGAGCCACCATGTAGCTGCTGAGAATTGAGCTCAGGACCTCTGGAAGAGCAGTAAGGGCTCTTAACCTCTGAGCCATCTCTCCAGCCCATGATAGATAAATGTCAACTTACATAATGAATTATTTGAGAAGGGAGCCTCAACTGAGGGATCATCTATGCCGGGTTGGCTGTGTGCAGCAAGTGTGTGGGGAGTTGACTTGACCGCTAACTGATGTAGAAGGGTCCACCCGGCTGTGGGCCACACCATCCTGGCCAGGTGATCCTGAACTAAGAAGCTACCTTAGGATAAGCTACCCTTAAAGCTAGCTAGCAGGCATCGTCCATGTTTTTTTTTTTTTTTTTTTTTTTTTTCGAGACAGGGTTTCTATGTGGCTTTTGGAGCCTGTCCTGGAACTAGCTCTTGTAGACCAGGCTGGTCTCGAACTCACAGAGATCCGCCTGCCTCTGCCTCCCGAGTGCTGGGATTAAAGACGTGCGCCACCACCGCCCGGCTCGTCCATGGTTTCTGTTGTACTTCCTTGGCCATGGTTGGAGCCAGTACTGTGTGGGAAAGCAGTTAGACCTGCCTTCAAGTGCCTGCCTTGCGTTTCTGCTTTGACGTTGGGTTTCCGCAATGATGGGCTATGATCTAGAGCTGTAAGCTAAAATAAACCCATTTCTCTCCATGTTCCTTCTGGTTAGGTTGTTTTAGCACAGCAACAGAAACTGGGTCAGTTGTTGTTAATTCTTTTTGTTTGCTTTTTTCAAGACAGGGTTTCTCTTTCTCTGTGTAACAGTCCTGGCTGTTTTGGAGTTCGATTTGTGTAGACCAGGTTTGACCTCAAACTCACAGAGATCCACCTGTCTCTGCCTCCCGAGTGCTGGGATTAAAGGCGTGCGCCACCATCGCTCAGCTGGTCGTTAATTCTTTAATTCATTAATTCCTCTGGCTTTTCTAGACTCCCATACTCAAGCCCACTGTGTCATCCTTTGCCTGTCTGTGCCTCTGTTTCCTTGTCTGTAGAGTGAGAGTGAGACTTGTGTGTTCTGTTTGGGACGTATGTGCTGTCCGTGAGTTGAAACACACCAAGTGCTTGTTGTGATGGCTGGCACACAGCGTATACACCAAACGTTGGCTATTAGTGGTATTAGGAACCACTGCGGTTTATGGATTCTGTGCCGTTATCTCCTGCCAGGGTTCCATTTGGTTTCTGCTTTGGCTAAAACTGGCTTCTCTGTACCCATCATCCTCACTTTGCCTGCTTTTGCTCCCTTTCTCTCCACCCACCCCCTTCTGCAGCAGACAAAAAATTGCGAAGTGGGGGTGATGTAAGGCTCAGGTCAGCATATTCACTTATATAACACAATCTGTATGGACTAGATTTTGTACAGACTAGATTAACTCTTCTAAACTGAGACAGTTCTGAAACATGAAGCGTGTCTGCACCCGAGGGTTTCAGTTGAATGTGATAGATGTAATTTGAACAGCCAGGAAAAAAAAGTATCTTAAATCAAGTGCAGCACATTTTGTGACAACATTGTTAGGTTTCACATAAAGTAAGAACAGCATTTGAGCTATTAAGCAAGCGCACCAAGACGACGCGATCTTCCTTTCCCTGAGGGTCTTTGCTTTAGTGCATCCTGTCCAGTTCTGTACCAGAGACTCTTGGGTGAATAGTTCCAACCTTGTCAAAGCCTTGCTGCCTGGGAGAATGAAG